>NC_081185.1:136076781-136181781 GCF_029867415.1 Vicia villosa
TGTGTTGGTTCTTGTGATGGCAGTATTATATTTTTAATTTACTGTGGCTGATGAGGTGCCGTTGATAGGGTATCCGAAAAGCACGTAACAATAATAAGGAAATAAATCTGATGATTGTTTATAGCATTTTCGAAAGTTCTAGACTTTGAATCCGTAGAAGTAATTTTCCATTTTCCATAAAGAATTCTATTTTAAAAAAGATTAAATTTATGATCACCTTTTGTCATTAGGGCGAATTTTTGTTTTCTTCTTTAAAATATTTTTTGGGTAATGCTAACGAGTGCCCTAGGGGCACTGGTTAAGAGTTTAAAATAATATATTTTGTTTATTAAATACTTGTATTAAATGTACTGAAAATTAAAATAATTGACTTTTTTAAGAAATAAAAGGTATGTTTTTCTTGAAAATACTTGTATTCAATGCATTGGAAGTTTAAATTACTGATTCATTTAAAGAATATTTTCTATATTTAGAATGCTTAACCAGTGCCCCTGGGGCACTCGTTAGCATGACCCATATTTTTTTTGTGATTCCAATTTTATAAAATAAATATTTTGTTTGACTGAACATTGGATATCCAAAAACCATAACGAAAACTACTTCTCAAATTCCATATCCAATTTAATATTTTTAAACAATTTTTTTTTTTGTTATTGTCATTGACATCCTCGTGTATACATTGTTAAGTATACATTCCACTATCTATAAGAATATATAAATGGAAAATAATGTTTAAATAGTTTGGAACAATTTTTTCCCACTAATTTAACTTATTGAACCGACTAATCTAGTTCGGGATTAATTTTGCCATCAAGTAGTTCAAATTTATCACAATTGCGAGCGAGAGATTGAACTATAATCTTCCTTATTAAATCTAGCGTCAAAGACTACTTATCAACTAACTATTGAACCATTTTGATGATGCATTAGTGCTTCCTAAATGTTTTTCTATTGCCAATTATTTTATTTGACCAGTATCTACTATTAAAATTTGTTCATTTTATTTTATTTTGTAAAAGATAATTTTCATTGACATATTACTCAATATCTACTTTCTCGTGCATTGCACTGGTGTTCTCCAATTAACTTCTACATTCTGCATATAGAATATGAAACAAGTTATATAGTTTTATATTTAGTTTATAGTAAGTCCCAAGTGCAATTAATGAGCCTTAGGGAGGACATCTAAAGTCATTCAAATTAGAAAGAAAAACTCTTGCTTTTTCTGGTCACATTCAAGGTTGTATCTCCTGTCCAAAACACTTTCAGTTGTCAAAGTGAATTTGCAAAATGCATTAGAAATTCTATACCAACCATGTCTCCAAGAAAAATGTGGACTGAATAAGATCTCTTAATAATATTTAATTCATATCAATGTAAATCATACAATGTAGGAAGGAAATAATTAACTAGTAACAGAAAGAAACAGGACATTTATGGAGCAAACACATTCACCTAACTCCACATTTAAATCATAATGAATAAATCCAACATATTCTCTTCTTTGTCTTGAGATCTAACCATCTATATGTGATATCTCCGAATATCCATTTCTAATCTGAAAATTGAATAACAATCATAATATTAAATTCCATCAGGCATAATAGGTTGAAATAAGAGCTTATGTACTAGCTTATTTCAGATAATTTTATGTGTATAAACACATAATATTAAAATAGAATGGCTTGATGCTGTTCTTGAGAAAGTTGATTTACAATTACATAGATTGATTTACATATGGCTACTTAGAAAAACACTATGTATACAATCCAAAAACTAAAGGGCATAGTAGAATAACTCAATAACTCACTGTTAGAGAAAGTTTTTGGAGATGTTGAGAAGCCATTGCAAGATCTAAAATCCAAAAGTTGTCCATACTAGGATTATATGCTCCAGCAATATATAATTCCAATTGTCTAAGTTTTTTAAATTGAACCAAATACTCCTTCGTTAACTCGGATATCTGTTTACACAAGTAACATTTAAAGTGAATTAAAAGCAACTATTGAGAAACATATAAACATCAAGCAATGTATGGGTTTTGAGCGACTCACCTGCGAAAGGGTCATAGGCATACCGAAATTCTCATGGTGATGTAATCTTGCAATTGTAGCATAGTTATTTACATTTATCTTGTTAAAACCTGCATCCCAAAAAACCTTCAATAACTTTGGAGCCTCTAGAGAGATTATGCTTCTCGTCCGATTGTAACCTCTATATTCAAAGGATGAGAGATTCGAAGCATGAATATCAATCTTACAAGTACGGTCATTCTTATGGTAACAGCGAACTATACTCAAATGACGCAACGTTGCACTAATAATGTTCAAACCACACGTGAACAGGCACATGTTAATGGTGGCACGTTCCAGTTTGGGACAGTTAGAAAACAAATGCGTTATGACATCACCTTCAAGGAGATGATCCAACACAATTGTTGTAACATTTGTCAGTTTAGAAAACTCAACATTAAATTTTTTAGCATGTCTATAGGTAAGCTTGGATAACATTTGAGAGTTAATTTTCACCTTGTGTAATTGATTTAAGAAAAACTTGGAAGAATATTCAATAGATAAGAGATTTAAGGCAACAATATCAATATTTCTCGTCTTCCTGATACGACCGCAGATAACTTTCAAATGAAGCAATGTTGTACTATCTATTTTTAAGTCAGATAGGATCCAACATAGATTAAGAGTCAAGTTCTCAAGATGGGTGTTTAAAAACAGATCCTGAAGCATATTCTGCTCCACAGGAACTAGAGTCAACACAAGAGTTTTCAAATTCTTCAATCCAGAAAATTCCATAGTTGCTGCTATGTGGCAGTTCTGTAGGTGTAGATATGTGAGAGAATTAGGGCCAGACAAGAGAGGAAATAAAAATTTGTATGGCTCTAATTTAAAATCAGTTATGTATGGCTCTCGATCTACTTTTAAATCAGTTTTATATGCTAATAGCAGCTCAATACGATTGGCACCCTTAAGAACTCCTTTGTGAACCAATTCATCAATGGCATAAGTATGATCAATATCTAATGGAAAATTGAGTCGGATTGAACGGATCATGTCACCGGGATATTTCTGCATGAAATTATCCAAACTTGCGGCAAATTGAGATTGAATCGGTTGAAAGAGTGGAAGGGCTATTGGTAAGTCTGGCATTGTATTATAATCAAACATGTTATGGAGATCAAACGTGAGGTCCTTCCTTGATCCCCATTCATGATACCAATGTTTGGACAAAGCACTAGTTTTCACCAAATTCTTCAAACTTAACTTGGAAAAGATATAAGATATAACACAATCAGGCAACTCGGTTGACTCACTCTTGAGTTTTTTAACCGAGTTCATTGTTGCTGCAAACAGTAATGAAAAAAATTTAGAAGTTGAATTAACGGCATAAGCAATCAAAGGGAGATATATGTATTAATGATTATTGTAAAGTTTCATATTCCAATTAGATGCTACAAAGAGAAAAGTAAGTTACAGGAATGAACACCTACCTTAGCTTTGTGTTCTGTATGGAAAACCTGGACAAGTAGGTTTTTTAACGGTCTAGTATTAGGGTTTATTTATTTCGCTACAAATTTGTTTTAGTGAAAAGATTTGAAATCTCCATACTAATGGGCCTCTTTTTGGGTTTCCACAGGCGGTTTATTAGGTGTTTTTAAATTCACTTTATATTTAAACTAGTAAGGGACATGGTGTGAACCAACTTTTAGCTTATAAAAAAAATTTAAAATTTAAAAATAATTTAAGATAATTAGTATAAATAGTAAAGAAAATTCGGAGATTGTATAACAACTTGTTCAAATGTACACATAACAAAATCACATATAAGGTTGTCGTTAAACAAGGAACTTGGACACCAAAGAAGAGAATATACAATTTTCTTGACGCAATCAACAAATGCATATGTGTGTATGCATGGGTATATGTAACGTTGCACATTCGTGATCAAATATTTGTTGGAATTAATCTTGATGAGCAAGATTCAATCACACTGGTTAAATTCCCTCACTACGCCAAAATTGGCTTTTAAAAGCGCACCTACAACAGCGCTTATTCACAAAAGCGCTTTCGTAGGTTTGGTTAAAAACAAAATAAAAAAACACGCTAGAAAAGCGCTCTTAAAGGGGGGCAATGAAAGCGCTTTTCAAAAGCGCTCTTATAGGAGGTGGCTATGAAAGCGCTTTCCAAAAGCGCTCTTAAAGGGTGGGGTATGACAGCGCTTTTCAAAAGCGCTCTTATAGGGGTCTTATAGGGGGTGGATATGAAAGCGCTTTTGAAAGCGCTCTTAAAGGGGGGGTTACGAAAGCGCTTTTAAAGAGAAAGCGCTGGTATAGAGTGGCCTATGAAAGCGCTTTTGAAAAGCGCTCTTGTAGCCCTCATTAAATATTTTTAAAACTAAAACACGCTCTTTTATTTTAATTTCCAGAAACATTCTGAAAGTTCTTCTTCCTCTCACGCTATTACTGTTATTCCGTCGAACCACTCACCCTCTAAACCACTCACCCTCACGTCTGAACCACTCACCGTCCGTCTCAACCACTCTCCGTCGTCTTCTCACCTTCAGGCCACCGCCGCCGCTGCCGCCGCCGTTCTTTGGGTGGGATTTTAGGGTTTTCTTGGTCAAAATCAACATCTTCTTGCTGCTTCTGTTCAGGTAAAATCTTCCCACTATTCTGGTCTGGTTTAGGCAATTTCAGCGAGGACTTTCTGTTTAGGGATTTTAGGATTTTAGGGATTTTAGGATTTTAGAACTTGTAATTGCAAATGAAATTTCTGGTCTGGTTTGAAGACAGTAATGAAGTCAGTGATACATTCTTCTGTTATGGATATCAATAGAAAAATTAAGAGAAATATAATGTCTTAAAATGCTAGAAAGCAACACACTTACTGATTGATACATAATTTTGAACTAAAGTGTTGCTACTCTTGGACATTTTCTTCCACTCTTACCACATTTCATTTAGAAATGTAACTGAGTTTTTGAATACAAAACTACTTGCTGTTGCTGCCTAAATTAAGGTATCTCAAAAAATGAAAACAGAGACAATAAACATCATCGACTTCTGTGAAAGTTCTATTTTAAAATATTTGTACGGTGATACTACATATATGGTTATAACATATGTTAAATAAATAAATATTAAGTGACATAAACTTCAAAAGATAGGTTTTTATTTTTTTTAATTTGTAATTATAACTAGATTGCTTCTGTTGATGATGATGTGAGTTCTAGTTTTGTTTTTGTTTTTGTTTTTGTTATTTAGTGATGATGTGAGTTCTAGTTTTGTGATGCATTTGTGTAGTTTATGTCAATGGTGATGAAGGTTAAAGGTTATTATAGTAATGGTGAAATTATAGTAAGACAATTTCATGGGTTTATGGATGGTTATTTGGTTGTGGGTTTATTATTATTCTATTAAGTGTACTTTTATAGTTACTTTGAAGTCTATGGTTTCTACTTCTAAAATCATAGTAGTTTGTGCTACAGATTGCATATAGTTCCTTCACTTTTATGATATTTGTATTTAACTGCATCGTGCGTGTGTGTTTAAT
Organism: Vicia villosa; assembly: GCF_029867415.1. Taxonomy (NCBI): domain Eukaryota; kingdom Viridiplantae; phylum Streptophyta; class Magnoliopsida; order Fabales; family Fabaceae; genus Vicia; species Vicia villosa. The sequence goes on from NC_081185.1 coordinate 136,082,346, forward strand.
TTTACAGTTACTTTGAAGTCTCTGGTTTCTACTTGTACAACGCCGATTCAAACCTACCCATCTCCCACATCAAGTCTAACTCAGGTTACTATCCCTTTCTTCTTGCTTATAGTTTGTTATTTTCTGCTTATAGTTTATTGTTTATGGTTCTATTTAATATCAATTTAGTGTCTCTCAACCATTTTTTTGGTTTGTGGACTTATATTACCTTGAAATAAGGTAAGGTCTTCTTTAAGAAATCGGGTATTCTGATTAGGTATTCTGATTAGGTATTCTATTATGATGATAGCTATTTATTATCTTGACAGAATTCCTTAGTACCTGATAGAGAAACCAAGAAGCATTTGTTTAGCTTAATTAAGTCATGGATAAGACATGGATGAGATCAAACCGATTGTCGAAAGAGTACGAGAAAGGGGTATGGGAATTCGTTGAGTTTGCGGTTAAGCACTCCGAAGACCCGCTTCGAATGCCGTGTCCTTGCTTGGGTTGCTGTTATGGGGATAAGGTTGACGGGAAACAGTTGGGATCCCATTTACTACGGTTTGGAATTGATAGAAGTTATACATGTTGGACAATGCATGGTGAGAAAAGTAACAGGAATGCTGGGTCGAGTTGTAATAGGAAGTATGCTTCAAACGACGATTGCACAGACACATACGATTGCGATCGAGTCGAAGAGATTGCAGAAGCGCTTGAAGAAGATCTTGCGGATTGTCCCAAAATGTTTGAGAGGTTGGTAAGCGATGCAGAGAAACCGTTGTATGATGGTTGTTTAAAATTCACAAGATTGTCTGCGGTGTTAAAGTTGTACAACTTAAAGGCGGACAATGGATGGTCGGATAAAAGTTTCACAGAGTTATTAGCCCTTATGAAAGATATGCTACCAGAGGATAATGTTCTTCCCAATCGAACGTATGAAGCCAAAAAGATGTTGTCCTCTATTGGCATGAGCTATGATAAGATACATGCATGTCCAAACGATTGCGTTTTGTTTCGAAACGAGTATGCAGCGTTGAATGAGTGTCCTAAATGTGGTGCCCCTCGATATAAGAAAAAGTTGTCTCCTGCTAAAGTCTTATGGTATTTTCCTATAATTCCGAGATTTAGACGCATGTATCGTAGTGAGACCGATTCAAGACACTTGACTTGGCATGCAGATGAAAGAATTATTGATGGAAAGTTGCGACATCCGGCAGACTCACCACAATGGATGAAAGTTGATACTGATTATCCTGAATTTGCAAAAGAAGCAAGAAACCTTCGGTTGTCATTGTCTACTGATGGAATGAACCCGCATGGTATTCAAAGTATCTCGCATAGCACATGGCCTGTGATTCTTATGATCTATAACCTACCTCCGTGGCTATGTATGAAGCGTAAGTACATGATGTTATCAATGCTAATTTCTGGGCCTAAACAACCAGGGAATGACATAGACGTATACTTGGCACCGTTAATCGAAGATTTAAAGTTTTTGTGGGACAACGGTGTGGAGGTTTACGATGGGTATAGGAAGGAAAGTTTCAACTTGAGGGCGATGTTGTTTGGAACAATTAATGATTTTCCAGCATACGGAAATCTATCCGGGTACAGCAATAAAGGTCAAAAGGCGTGTCCCGTTTGTGAAGATGAAACCGATACGACACGATTGGATCTTTGTCAGAAGAATGTCTTTCTCGGTCATCGTAGATTCTTAAATTCTAATCATCACTACCGTGGGTGGAGAAAAGCATTCAACGGAAAGGCCGAACATGGTACAGCCCCGCCTTTTTTGTCAGGTGATCAAATTTTTGAAAAGGTGAAAGATGTGAGCACTCAGTTTGGCAAGCCTTTTGCACATTCACTTGTCAAGGGTGGGTGGAAGAAGAAGTCCATTTTTTTTGAACTTCCATATTGGAAGTCGTTGTACGTAAGACATTTCCTGGATGTTATGCATATTGAAAAAAATGTATTTGACAGCGTTATAGGTACGTTACTCAATATACCAGGAAAGTCTAAGGATGGCGTTAACATAAGGAATGACATGGCAAACATGGGGATGAGAACTGAATTGAGACCCGTGACGAAAGGAAGACGAACATATCTGCCACCTGCTGTTTACACTCTATCTAGAAAGGAGAAGAAAACATTGTGTAAGTTCCTCAGTGAAGTTAAAGTTCCAGAAGGCTACTCTTCAGATATTAGAAGACTTGTGTCCATGAAAGACCTCAAGTTAAAGAGTTTGAAGACGCATGATTGTCATGTTATAATGGAACATTTTTTACCAATAGGTATACGTTCTATTCTGCCAGAAAAAGTAAGAAGCGCAATAACTAAGCTGTGTTTCTTCTTCAGGTCAATTTGCAGTAAGGTGGTCGATCCCGCGATCTTACCAACATTGCAAAAAGAGATAGTTGTTACTTTATGTGATCTTGAAATGTATTTTCCTCCCTCGTTTTTTGACATAATGGTTCATCTAGTCGTTCATCTTGTGAAAGAGACACAATTGTGCGGACCAGCTTATATGAGATGGATGTACCCTGCTGAACGTTATATGAAAATATTAAAAGGGTACGTGAAAAACAGAAGTCGACCGGAGGGTTGTATTGCCGAACGATACGTTGTTGAAGAAGCGGTTGAGTTTTGTACTGAATATCTGTCAAATGTTCAATCAATTGGACTCCCCAAATCTCATATTGTCGAAAAAAAAGAAGGAAAAAGGCTAATTGGAAATAAAGTTGTGACAGTATCAATGGTCGAACGGGATCAAGCGCACTTGTATGTTCTGCACAATGAGATTGAGGTTGAGCCGTATGTTGAAATGCACAAGGTTGTTCTCCGAGATTTAAATCCAAATAGAAATGAGAACTGGATAGTACGAGAGCACAATCGAAGTTTCATTCCGTGGTTTAGGGATCATATTTATTCAAAGTATCGTTCAGATCCTGCTTCAGTAACAGAAAGGTTGAGATGTTTAGCCTATGGTCCAACTGTAATTGTGCTTTCTTATAGCGCATACGCTATTAATGGATACACATTTTATACCAAAGAACAGGATGATAAAAGTACTATGCAAAATAGTGGTGTTACCTTGGTAGCTGAAGCAATGCACATATCAAGTGCGAATGACTTAAATCCGAAATTTGCAAATTTGTCATATTTTGGGGTTATCGAGCGCATTTTGGTGTTTGATTACGCGAAGTTTCAGATTCCTGTATTTGGTTGCAAGTGGGTTGAAAATAATAGTGGCATACGAATGGATAAGTCAGGATTTTTGCAAGTGGATCTCAATAGGGTAGGGTACAAAGATGAGCCTTTCATTTTAGCCTCTCAAGCTAAACAAGTGTTCTATGTCAATGATCCGACAAGTACGAAATGGTCTATAGTGCTTTTATCTAACAAAATAGTAGATGAAAACATTGAAGATCAAGGTGATATTGGTGTTGGCATTGAATCTTGTACAAGAAACGATCAAAATGAGAATGAATCTTGTACTAGAAATGATCATAATGAGGGTATTTGGATCAATCCAACCGTCCGCGTTGTTAAGAGACGCGTAGAACACAATCCTACCAAGAAAAGAAAGAGACGTTAGTGATAAAGGTAATAGTATACATATTCCGACTAATTTGTTTTATTCAATTTGTACCGATTGTTTTAATCAATAGTATAGTACTTATTCAATTTTGGTGCATATTCTCGTTTTGTACATAACTTTTGAACCATGTATCCGTTTGTCGACTTCTTTACATGTAACTATACTATTTTGACGATTCCGGAGCTGCTCATGCACTTATATGTTCATTTCGGGACTGTTTTTTTATCGGTTTTGCTTCTGCCCGTAATCAAAAGTCGGGCTTAGGGTCTGAATTTCGGAAAACCGACTTTATTTTTGAGTCCGTGGGGACGTTTTACCATAGCCATGTAAATTTCGTTCAATTCCGACAACTTTATTTTTTGACGCTTATTTTGATTTGTACCGATTTCGTTTCCGATTTACTTGTACATGCATGGTTTGACTTCCATTTTACTTGTATAGATTGTTAGCTTATTAATAGTGTACTAATGTGCTTTAGTTTGTTTGATACAGGTTAAATGGCTCCGGATAGAGATGCTCCACCTGAAAACTCACAAGAAAGAGATGCTCAAGAAAGAGATGCCACGGATACAAATGCTCCACCTGATACTGAAGCAAAAGAAGTTGCACGAGGCATCACTATCATGAAGGGAATCGTTCGACATAGAGACCAAGGATTAGTATACCGATTGGAATGGAATTCTGATAAACAAGCAATTGGTCCTAATTCTGCAAAGTTGACAAGTTATATTGGTACACTTGTTCGTATGCATATTCCGGTCTCCGTAGCTAGATGGAATATGAAAAGCAAAGACTTGGATGAGAAAAAAGACGCGATTTGGGACGAGCTTCAGGTATATATCATATATGGTTAATTGTTGTTATTATCTTGACGATAAATTGTTTAAATTACTTATACTAACACACTATGCGTATGTTTTTTTGCAGAGGACTTTTGAGATACCAGATGATCATAGACGCTACATACTTGGTTTGGCCGGCAAAAGATATAGAGGGTGGAAAGCTTTTTTGACAAACACTTATCTTAAGGATAAAGATGGAAACTTTCTTGAAGAGGCACCGGGACGGCCAAAAAAGTATGAGATCTTCATTGGTGAAGAAGATTGGGCTAAGTTTGTAGAGCAAAGAGATGAAGATTTTCGGAAAAGGAGTGCCAAGAATAGTGCGAGAGCATCCAAACCCGCATATCCATACAAAAAAGGGCGTTTGGGATATGCACGCTTGGAGGATAAAATTGTAAGTAAATAGAAATGCGTTTTAATTAATTGTCTAAATGTGTTTTATTTGATGATTTTATCATTTGTGTCAATGCATAGTTAGAGGAGACTAAAAGTGAGGAAACCTCACTTCCTGAACATGTGTTGTGGAGGGAAGCTCGTGTGGGCAAGGATCATGCTGTCGATCCCGAAGTTCAGAGAGTTTTTACTGAATGTGTAAGTATAATACTGTGTCTTTAATTAAATCAAATGTTTTTTAATATATAAATGATTTTTTAATGTAAATGAATTACAGGAGACCTTGTCGCAATCGGCATCCACCGGAGAGGGGAGCATACTTAGTAGAGCACTAGATGCTCCTGAGTATCCCGGTCGGGTGAGGGGTAAGGGTCATGGTGTGACTCCAACCTCTTTTTACAAGAGTCCTAGGAGAAGAAATCCTTCAAATGAAAAGAAGTGTTGCAAAAGTTGGCGGAATTGCAAGCACAAGTCTCTGAATTGCAAAGAGATAAAGAGGCGTATATGAGAGAAAAGTGCAACACTTCATCGGTGAAAGAAACTAGTGATAAGGCTAGTATCAACTATCAAAGGAAATTTCCCGAGGTAATTATAATTTTTTTTCCTTTTAAATTGTTCTATTTTATTAATGATAATGACTTTATATTTACTATTGGTTTAGGGCATTTCATCTTGCCAACTATACTTATCGGAACCGAGTTATCGACTAGTTGGCAAGGGAAAAGTGCACAACACTTTGGGAGATTTACTTCACCATAGACCGCTCCCGGATGGACACCTGAAAGTATCGGTGGATGTTGTAGTAGATCATGATGCGATGCTACCGGTACCTGACATGGTCTCAGAGACGACATTGCTGCGAGATGCAATAGGATCATTTGTTGCATGGCCCTCGGAGCTCATTACCATTAGTGATGAGGTATATTGAAAACGATTATGAATCATTTAGTTTTCGAATGTCAATTCTAAACCGTTTATTAATTATTTTTTACATTTTAATTTTAGACTGCTCCTATAAAACCCACAGTTAAGGGTAAAGGGATTTTACAGGAGGAGGAGTCCGTTGCATCACTAAAAGAGGTACATTTAAAGTGTTAATAATTAATCTGAATCTAAATCTGCATGATTTTATATTTTACATAACTTATATGATTTTTAGGCATCCGCTCGAGAGTCACAACAAGTGACGCAGCAAGTTCGTACCGTACCACCCACTGGTCCTCCGAAGCCAGCGGGAAAAAAAGGCGGTGCTTTTGTGCCTCGGTACCGGTCGACGCTCGCAACAATGGTTGATATGTCCGATTTGACGGATGGTGCTGCACGTGAAATCGTTATGGATGAGAGTGTCTTCGGTATTGAATTCAAGTCACTTATTACACTTGATGACTTGGAGGAGATTTTTAAGCATGATCAACTAGGCGTCAATAACATGCACTCATACATTCGGTAATATTCCCTCATCCGATATATTATTTAATTAGTCCCACAATATAATTTATTTACACATTTCAATGAAAATAATCTAATGTTTATTATGTTTTTATTTAAGGTTGTTGTATGACAGAGTGTTGCGCGGGACTCCGTTGTCTAACAGATTCCGTTTCGTGTCTTCCGCCCACTGCAGCGGAATGGCAATTGATTCGGAACCGGAATCAGTTAGACAGTGCTTAGTAGATAGATTCATGTCCACCGGCAATACAGAATGTCTGCATCTTTGGGCGTATAATACCCGACCAGTAGGGTTAGTTTCTCATTCTTTGTTCATCTAATCTCTGTTTCTTTTGTGTATAGCAAAATTTTCATATAACCTATTGTTTTTATTTATAGAGCACACTGGTTGCTGCTTGCTATCAACCCTATAAGGGAAGTCGTGTATTATCTGAATTCGGTAAATGGTGAATGGACCAATTATCCGGCCATGAAGGACATCGTTGATTTGTAAGTGGGATCGTTCTAAATATATATTCGTGTATATTTATATATATATATTTACTTATTTGTGGGATTGATCTAAACATATTCTTTTATATATTTGTTAATTAGATCAATACAAGTGTTCCGAAGTCAACGGGACGCACAGGTATCCCGAACTAAATCTAGCAACATTACTTGGATCCAAGTGCAGGTACATTATTTTTCACAATGTTGCTTATAATATATTTATGCTACTTGATAAAACAATGCACAACTATAGAATCTTATTTGTTTTTCTATGTAGTGCCCGCAACAGAAAAACAGTTACGATTGCGGATACTTTGTATTGAGGTTTATGAAAGAAATCCTTCAGGCAAATCAATTAGAGATTCCGATCACGGTATGAATTTATAACTTAAGATAATTTCATATAATTTATTACATTTAACTAAATGTATCATTCATATTTTGTTTTTGTTTTGTAGTACCTTGACGAATTCCGTGCCACTGGATACCCGAGACTTAAGTTGGAAGAAATAAAAGAGGATTTGTGTCATTTTTATATTAAGCGCTTTTTCATGTAGGATTTGTGTCGAATTGAAGTACTATAATATTATTGATGTTGTAATGATGTATATATATAATATTGGATATTATAATGGTATTATATTAGTATATATATATATTGTCTTACCGATGGCTGAAATAATATCGTCGAAAATAAATTACAGGTCGAAAATATTACAGGCTGAAAACATATTACAGGTCGAAAATATTACAGGTCGACTGGGAGGATTAAATTACAGGCTGCACATTAAAATACCTCATTTAGCTACTAAAGCGCTTTTTAAAAAAGCGCTCTTAAAGGCCCACATACTAAAGCGCTTCTTTTTAAAAGCGCTGCCAAAGATTACTAAAAAAGCAAAAAAAAAAAAAAAAACAACATACTAAAGCGCTTTTGTAAAAGCGCTCTTATAGGGGGGGCTATCAGAGCGCTTTTTCTGGAAAAAGCGCTCTTAAAGCCCACCCTATAAGAGCGCTTTTACAAAAGCGCTTTAGTATGTTGCGTTTTTTTTTAATTTTTTCTCTCACAGGTGGGCCTATCACAGCGCTTTTCTGGAAAAAGCGCACTTAAAGGGGGGCCTACCAGAGCGCTTTTTCCTGAAAAGCGCTCTTAAAGGGGGGCCTACAAGAGCGCTTTTTCCAGAAAAGCGCTCTTATAGGGGGGCCTACCAGAGCGCTTTTAAAAGCGCTTTCGTAGCCTATGCCAGCGCTGGCTTTGGCAGCGCTTTAAAGCGCTGTTATAGGCCAAAAAAAGCGCTTTAATAGCCCTTCCTCGTTGTAGTGCCTCTTGTTCCTCACTCTTCACTCGAGTAAATCAACCGACTTTGGTTGTAAGATGATTCATGATATACAATGACAATGAAGGAAGGAAGAAAATATAATTGAGAAGAAGAAGATTAGAGTTTGAACAAAATAGGGAAAGAAGATGAATGAATATCTACATAGGTTCTCTCTGCTCACAAACTGTGAATATTCTTTGCAACTGCAATGTTCAAGCCAAGTACAATTATAGGGGTTACTCCCTATTTATAGATTTTGAATTTGCTTGCTCCCTAAGCAAAGTCTAAAATACAAAATCCCAAAATAATACCTAATTCTGTTAACACTACAAAATTATACCTAAGTTGAACTCCTGTCGAGGAAACTCCTACGACTATTCGCAAACTAGGCTAATCAACATGACCTTGTTTCTGAACATGTTTCGACACAACTAATTACAATCTTAACGCACCACCTAATTTATTGTGTCTAAGCTATCTACATTCATTATAGATTTTAATTTCTTGAACACTTCGACTTGCACTATTTTCATCTTGAGGTCTACGATCTGATTCTCAGTCCTGCAATGTTCTAAGTTCATATTCCCTTTTGCTATCTGCTCTTGAAGATAACGGAACCTCATCTCAATATGTTTGCTTCGTTCATGTGCTATTTGATTCTTAGCCAGATTCATAGCAAAAATGCTTTCGATCTTCATGGTAAATGCTCCTTGATCCTTCATTGTAATTTATTCGACTAAATTCACCATCCATGTTTCTTGACATACACAATGAGAAGCAACGATGTATTCTGCTTCACACGACGATAGTGCCATTACTGGTTCTTTTCTCAAACTCTAAGCAACTGGTGCACAACCTAGCATAAACACATAACCAACTTTAGATTTTTTTATCCTTAGCATCACTACACCAACTTGATTTAGTGTAACCCACTAGCTTTCATTCCTTTCCTTTATCAGATGTAGGAAATAAAATGTCATAATCAAGAGATCTTTTGAGATACCTTAGTATCCTCTTCTTCGATGCTAGATGTGATACCTTTGAGTTCTGGATGAATCTACTCACCATACCTACATTGTATGCTAGACCAGGCCTTGTGTGACAAAGGTATCTTAATGACCCAATAAGTCTTCTATATTGTGTTGGACCGACATCATCTTTCTCTTAGTCTTCCAACACTTGCTGTCTTGGTTCAGCAGGTGTCGAAGTCGAGTTGGATTCTTCCATCTCAAATATCTTGAGTATTTCTCTTGCATATCTTATTTGATTCATCATCAATCCTCTATTACTCTTGTAGAATTTGATGCCAAGGAAATACAAAATATCGCCCAGATCAGACATTTCAAATTCCTTACTAAGATCACCTTTGAAGTCTTCGATCTCTTTCTTGCAGCTACATGTTATCAACAAGTCGTCGACATAGCGACATAGTATAAGAAATTCACTCTGGCTTCTTCTTACATATACTCCATGTTCATTTGTACACTTCACAAATTCTCTCTCCCTTAGAAACCGTCTATTTCCTTATCGCAAGCTCTTAGAACTTGTTTGAGTCAATATAACGCTTTTATGCAGCTTGTATACCTTTCTTTATTGGTCTTGTTTCACAAACCCAACTGATTGTGCAACATAAACTTCTTCATCTAAGGGCCATTCAGGAATGCACATTTCACATCATCTGACATATGTGTCAATTATTCATGTTTGCAAGACCAACAACTAACCTGATTGTATCGATATTAGCAATAGGTGCAAAATCTTCTTTGTAGTCGATTCCTTATTTGTGAAGAAATCCTTTCACCACAAGTATTGCCTTGTGTAAAGTTACTTTTCCTTTAGGATTCAACTTTCTCTTGTATACCAACTTCACAATGATTGTGTTCTTTCCTTGAGGTAATTTGACAAGTGACCATGTGTTGTTGTCTTCGATGGACTTCAGTTCCTCATTCATTGATGTCATCCACTTCTAATCTTTCAATGCCTCAGATGCTTTGATTGGTTCGACATATGTATAGAAAGCATAGTGTACCAACTCACCTTCATTATAGTCTACATCAACTGATATAATCACACATTTTTGCAATCTTGCAGGCATATGTGTTGTTCTTTGAGGTATGATTGGGCCTGCATGATCACTAAATCTTCTTGTCGAACTTCGCTTTTGACTTCACTACTTGGTTCTTCACATAAGATTCTCACTGAACCCCTCTTGATATTCTCAGTCCAATATCATTCTTTAAGCTCATCAATGATCATGTCCCTGCTATTCACTGCTTGCTTGTTTACTAGGTCAAACAACTTGTATCCATCAGTCGAATGATATCCTATTAAGATCATTTGACTCGACCTGTCATCAAGTTTTCATCTCAACTGATCAAGCAAGTGTATATGTTCTATTGATCCAAATATTTTCATATGACTCAAGCTAGGTTTGACACTAGACCAACATTCTTTAGGTGTAATTCCTTCTATATTCTTCGTCGAACATATGTTCAAAATGTATGTTGCAGTCGACACAGCTTCACCCCAAAATTCCTTAAGTAAATGCTTGCCTTTCAACATACTTCTCACCTTATTTATGATAGTTCTAGTCTTTCTTTCTGCATTTCCTTTCTGATGTGGAGTATAGGATGGCATCGCCTCATGCACAACCCCTTCTTTATCACATAACGCATCGAAGTCTTTCAAAAAATGCTCTCCATCACCATCAGTCCTTAGAATCATGATGTTTTAACCATTTTGTCTTTCGACCATAGACTTAACTTAAAAAATGCCTCGATCACTTCATTTTTTTCTTAATCAGGTAAGTCCATAGTTTTCGACTAAAATCATCTATGAATGTGACAAAGTACCTATTACCTCTAATCGAATCCACCTGGATAGGACGACGATACACATCATAGTATCGGATTTCAAGAATTTCCTTCGACCTGCTTCCTGCATCCTTGTTGAAGCCATTCTTATGTTGCTTTTCCTGCACACATTCCACACATACTTTGTTTTGAATATCGATTTTTGGTAATCCTGAAACCATATTTCTTTTTTTTCAAATCTTTGTGTCTTTGACGTTGAGATGACCAAGTCGATAATGCCATATCTGCTCACCCCTACTAGCTGCAATTGTAAGGCACTTATACTCCATCACATTAAGTTCAATCCTGAGTGTTCTATTATGAGACATAGGAGCCTTCAATATCTTCTACTTAAGTAATTGCCTTATGCTGAGCAAGTTTCTTTTCATGCATGGTATGTACAACACATTGAAAATTACTGAAACTTTACCATCTTTCCTCATAATCAAAACAACACCTATACCTTCAGCTGCTAGAGTATTTTCATCTTCAAATTTTACCATTTTCTTCATTGAGGGCTTTATGTTGATAAACCAATCTTTCTTTCCATACATATGTGATGAGCATCCTGAGTCCATGTACCACTGGTCCTTGTATCTTTTTGCATCTCTTGTTGTGACCATCAGCACCATCTTTTCTTCTTTGTGTTTTGCAAAATTTACATCACTTTCTTGATTCTTTTGTTTTTCTAAGCAATCACTAGCATAATGGCCATACTTCTAACAATTGAAACTCTAAATGTGACTTTTTCAAGTTTTCAACCACCAACTCTTCCTCTTCTTACAACACCACCTCTTTGGTTGCCTTGGTATCATGATCTTGTCTGATTTGACGCATTTACTTCTTGATGGTTTTCTCTACCAGTCTAATTATTGTTGTCCCCTCTACCTTTGTTGTCGAACCACTTTCCTTTTCCTTTCTTTTCTCTTGCCGACTGAGCCTGCAAAGCCACATCGCTCTTCCACTTACCTGGAGCTCTTTTAGCCATTCTTTGTTCACAAGATTCAAGTTTACCTCGAAGATCTTCCTTTGTCAATGGTGACAAATATTTCAACTCTTCTATGGCAACTACCATGTGGTCTAACGTCATAGACAATGACCTCAAGATCTTTGCAATAACTGATCTTGATGTCAACTTTTTTCCACATACCCTAATTTAATTCACCAATTTGTATTCCTAGTGAAGAAATCACTTATGCTTTCACTTTCTTCAATCTAAAGCAATTCATACGTTCTTTTATGAGTTTGTAACCATCCTTTTCACCTTCTTAGCGCCTCCAAATGATTTTTCTAGAATTTCTCATGCTTCTTTTGTTGATTCAACAACACTCAGCTTTTCAAAATTATCTTAACTCACACATTGCTGAATCATAAAGAGAGATTTATAATTCTTCTTATTCAATTCTATGTGTGCATCCTTTTTTTCATTTATCGTAGCTTTTACAAGCGGTTATACTTCTACTTTTACAAGATCCCAAAGATCTTCATAACAAAAAAAATCTTCACCAGCTTGCACCAATTCTCATAGTTGTCAACTATCAGAATCGTAAGACTCGTCAAAAAATTCCCGTTTGGATGATTCATTGTCATCGTGTTTTTCTTCCCAAGAATTTCTCAACCAGTGCTCTAGATGACAGATGTTGGAATTCCAACAAACCTGTGGAGAATTCTGAATCAATCTTGATGAACAACATTTAATCACATGAATCAAATTCCCTCTTATTCTTCACTCTTCACTCGAGTGAATCAACCAACCTTGGTTGCAATATGATTCTTGCTTCACAATGACAATGAAGGAAAAAAGCAAATATAATTGGGAAGAAAAAGATTAGGGTTTGAACAAAATAGGGAAAAAAGATGAATATCTGCAGAGTTTCTCTCTGCTCACAAAGTGTGAATATTCTTTGCAAATACAATATTCAAGCCAAGTACAATAATATGGGTTACTTCTTATTTATGGATTTTGGGTTTGCTTGCTCCATAAGCAAAGCCCAAAATACAAAATCCCAAAAAATTATTTTTGAAAAACATGGTTATTTTAGAAAAATTTTAAAAATACAAACTCCATTGAACACCTAATGAAAATCATAAAATATTTTTTATTGTGCATATATCAATATAAAATATAACATAACAGGTCTATTATACAAATGTTTACCCTTGATTTTGGTAAACAAGCGCTTGTCTTCCGAATTTAGAAACTTTCGGTTACTCGCAGGTTCGACCAGATTAATCGTAAAGACATTTGTGTTCAAGTTATATGAATTTATGTTTTTAGGCCTAAATGTGCGTCTAATCTTAAAGAAAAGAAAATAAATGGCTGTAAAGATTTGTGTTTAAAAGTAAAAGACAAGGGAAGTTAAAGGATAAGGGCAGTAAATGACAAAGAAAATAAATTTGGACCAGCAACTAAAGGTTTTTGATAGAAAGGATAAAGGAAAAAACTATAAAGAGGCGATGAATGTAAATAATTATTTATAACTGAAATAAGTGGTGTTTCAAACGTGATTTCTCAGGGAAAACTCTTTTCTCAATACACTAGATACTTTGAGTAAATTTTGAGGATTTGTATAATGTTAAACACACGGAAAATATAATTACTAAGATCTCTATGTACACTATTTTCACTACAATGGTCTTCTACTCTAAAGATGACACATTTCTTGTCTGCATGCGCTTCGCTCTTTGCAAGCTTCCACGCCTATTTTCTAGGGACAGATAAGGTCAATTATCCCGCCAATGGGCCTATTTCGAATTTGCTTCGTCAAATTCCAAGTCCAAATGCCTTGAAATATTTCTAAGTCCTGGATAACATACTTAGTCCATCAGCATGACTATTTTTACCGTCAAAGTGAACCTTCAATGTCCGTCAAATTAAAGTGAGCCTGTCTCCATAAAATTTAACCCTTTATCTCCCAACATGCTCCTTCTGGCGAGCTTCGAATTTGCAGCTAACAACAAGTCAAAATGGTTGCATCCTTTAAGGATATCCAATGTGTCATTATGTTACATTAAAAAACAAACCATAAGAAAAATAGAAATGAAGAAGATTTGAAATGAAGCATTGATCATAACCAATCCATGTTATGAAACTGGTGCCCCTGATTCTGGTGTAGAGCTACAACTAGGCATGCAACAAAACCCGTACCCTCGGGTACCCACCTAAACTCGTCCAGAAGTTGATGAGAAAACCCGCTTTGATTGAGTTTGGGTTTTCTCCGGTTACAAAATATGAGGACGAGTCGGGTAATGGGGATACTAGTACCCATTCCGTTTATTTAATTATGTTTATTATTATTTATTTTTGATAATTTATAATATTAAATATGTGACCAATTTTTTTATATTTTGATTTGTATTTATTATTTAAAATATTTGAAATGTATGTACGAAATTTTTTGAAATTGTTTTATTTTGTTATTTATAATGTAATTTGATTTTGGAAAAAATATGTATTTCTATTAAAAAAATTAATTTCACTTAATGGATGGTGGCGGGGCGGAGATACCCGAACCCAACCTGAAATTGTTTGGGTCGGGATTGAGTTTTAATTTTCCATCCCCGTTTGGGTTTGGGGCAGGGAATAGGAACTGTTTGGGGATTCAGTTTTGGGTTTGGGGAAGGTAATAACCGTCCTGTTGCCATGCCTAGCTAAAACCACCGTGAAACTTCAACTACCGCCGTCAAAATCGCCCAAATAGAACCAAAACATCCACCAGAGGTCACTATTCATTTTATTTTTGATTGTCGTGATTATTTTTCGTTTGTATGTGTTGCTTGGGTTTGCAATTGGATTTGATTTGCTTGCGCTTTGAATTGATTAAAAGAATGAAAGGGATGAAACATAGAGAATTTGAGAGATAGCAATGGAGATCGTGAATGAGATAGAGGAAAAACACTCTAATCTGAGTTTAATTTTGTTTTATTAGTTAATTACTTTGTTTTTTTTCGTTTTTTTATTAGTGGGCCACGTGTAGGGAGCTGGTTGGGACTTTGATTAGTGAATTTTTTCAAGGACAAAATTTAGATACAATTCTGTAGGTGTGGTTCTTACTCTTTTCCAATAAAAATATGACAAATATACTTAAATATCCTTTAGTGAGTGAAAATAAGAGAAATTTGCATACATGTAGGAGAAAATTATACACTTGTTATATTTTGATTGAGAAATAATAAGAACCATACCGAAAAAAATGTACCTAAGTTTTTTTTTTTAATTATCAAAACAACAAGATGTCGCCCGCCCACTTAACTGAGTTTTGTTTCTTTATTTTTTATTTACTTCATTTTATGTGGCTTATTGGTCATTAGAGTTTTCCAAAAATGGGCATTAGATAATCCTTTTTCTATTATTCCATCACATTTTAACTCTGCACCTCTCTCTTACATTTTAATTTTCGTTTTCATTTCATAAGTTGTTTGTTTTATTTAATTTCTTGATTAATTTAAGTAGAGTTTCATTTAAAATTGATGTTAACTTGCAATTTCTCCTACGTTGAGCATACTCCTTGTTAAGCATCTCTTCAGCATTGAGCATACTCCTTGATTCAATTGGATTGAAGCGGAACCCATGTACTTCTCTAGTTCCAAAAATAACAATCTTGTACTAGCATTTATAACATACTTTAGAGTCATTTAGGTGATTTTGGAGATTGATTATGTTACATTTAAAATGTCTTTATTTAAATGCAAGTGTATTGACAGTACCATCGATATAGAAACCGATGAATTAGGTTTCACATTGGTTGATCTTCAAAACACAATTTATTTGAACAAACCATTCATCATGGCATCCTAAACAAAATAAGTTTTTAATACCACTGATCCTTCTAAAACAAAATGGTCAATTATTCTACAAAGAAAAAATATTTTTGATAGTGATGACAATCAAGATTTAAATTTAAAGACCCCTTCTTTCGGAACACATGTACGTCTCACATCCGAAGAAAATGATTCAAACAATGTGCATGCTACTCGTCTTAATCATCAAGAGGAGATATGAGAAAACTATTAAAAAATGTTTTATATCACTTAGTAATATATATATATATATATATATATATATATATATATATATATATATATATATATATATATATATATATATATATATATATATAATATTCATTTTTCTAATATTTATTTTTCAAATATATAGAGATGTCGAAGGATACCCTATGTTGCATGGTCTTAAAAGTAAAAGTAGAAAAATTAAAAACCCTTAAAGTAAGTGTTATATGATGCATGTTGTTGATATTGAGGTTTGAAGTTGTTGTTCAAGATTATATTTTGAAGGTTGTTGTTGTTGAGGTCAAAGGTTGAAAGATTTAATGTTGTTATTGTTGATTATCCTAATTGATTTCAAAAGTTATTTTAATTATAAATGTTCAACGACCAATTACAAATCACATAAGACCATTTAGAATGGGAGTGTTGAATAATTTATTCAATAGTTGAATAGCTACAATGGTGTGTTGAATCATGTGTTTAATGTGATGTGGATTAATTGGTGTTGAATACTTTCAACATGTTGAATAAGAAAAGAGTGGGGGCCACCTAAAGTATGTGACAAAATATTATTGGTTGTTGTGTATGTTTAGATTTTTATTTCATAATAATTATTTAATGTAAATTATTTTTTAGTAAATCAATTTTTTATTTATTTTTATTTTCACCAAAATTCATCATTTTTTTTTGTCTATAAATAGAGACTTGTTTCATTTGATTTGGACACACAAAAAAAATTCACTTTTTTCTCTCAATTTTTTCTACTTAGCCTTCAAAAAATTTTTGTTTGTAGCTCTAGACATCTTTGTAGTGAAATGGATTTCAACAATAATCCTTTTAACACCCAAAATTCTACTAATTATCCTTTCAACTACCCAAATTTCAACAACTATGTATTTCAAAATCAATCTTCCAACCAACAAGGTCCCCAAATTATGGATTTCCTCCAGATTTCATAATGTCGTCATCTAATCCAAATTATCGGCCATGTTATGGATCAATGAAGTCATATTCATCTCAATCACCCCCTGATTATTCTTCTACTCCAATGAGAAATAAAAATGTTCCGAATAAAAATGTTCCTGAATTTTCTACACAAATGGCTATCGGAATGTTTCATGATTAAATAAATTGTTTGTGAGCTGAGTCTGTTGCACTAATTAAATTATGTGTGTTCCATTTTAAGTGTGTTGTGTGTTTAGTATATTGTACTATATTTTTAGTTTTTTTGTAATTGTATCTGTTTTAATAATAACTGTTTTTACATCTCTTATTTATTACTTGCAAGAAAAAAAATTAAAAATATAAAATTGGAAGAAAAAAATTACTAAATTAGAAAAAAATTAAAATAAAATATTTAAATCTTAATTATTTTAATTTAGTTTCAATTGATAATTGAGATGTAGAAATATATAATCATAAAAACAAATATATAAAAGAAAATAAGAATAAGAAGTAAAAGTAGTGGGGTAGGGTGTTGAATTTTATTAAACAAAACCATTGTAGTGAGTAAAATTTGAATGTGTGTTGAATGATGAGGTGGAAGAGAGAGAAGATGATGTGGAACATAAAAAGTGAAAAGTAGGATGTTGAATAACTAAACCATTGTACATAGTCTAAGAGAACTTTTGAATGTCCTTCAAGAATTTGCATTTTGGTTATTGTTTTTGTTATTTAATCATTTGTTTTTGTAACATTTTAAGATGCGTGTCATTTATGCTTTGTAATTGATGTAAACAATAAATATTTTTGATATAATATTTCTGCTTGTGAAATGGACAAAAGGTACAATATTTCTATTTAAAAAATGGACAAAAAAAAGTTATATAATACATGTTAAAATGAAATTTTTAAAAAAAAATTAATATTGCTCTATTAACTCGGATTATTATTAATAACAGAGATAAAAACACTGCTTTATTATTTCAAATTTTCTTTTAATTGAAAAAGTGTGGGACCCAGCATTCAATTTTAAAAATAATAAAAATGTATTTGTTGGAATCGAGGTAAAAAATGACACACATTAGTTTGCATATGAAATTAAAGTTAAACTAGAAAAAAAAAATTATTGTAGTATTTCTTGTATTATGTACTCCCTCCGTTTTTTATTATAAGTCGTTTTAGACTTTTCACACAGTTTAAGAAAAATAATAATTGTTGTATGAAAATGAGAAATTATGAAGGTTTTTACAAAATTATCCTTCATTAATGATATATGGAAGATAAATTTATATAATTAAAAGGAGAGGGAATAATAAATATTTAATGATATAATAGGAAAAATAGCATTAATTATTCATTGGAATTGTAAAGCGACTTATATTTAAATACAAATATTTTTTCCAAAACGACTTATAATAAAATACAGAGGGAGTAATTTGCATTTGTTAATTTTTTTTTCCCTATCTTTTTTATTTGTGCCTGACTTGAATAACTTGAGCACCCTTTTGCTTTCTATTTAATCTCATTGTTCTTATTTAAATAAACATTTCAAAAGCCATTTTTATTGTACCAAAAAATTGAAAGCAAGTAAAAACAAATTTTAATAAAAGTATTGCACCTTATAAAAAAAATACTGTTGTTAATTTCTATGTTTATATTACCATTTTTCTAAATCAAAATGGCCATTCGAGAAAGAAAAAAAGTTAAAATTAGTTAAAAGGATGAGTATAGATATATGTAGAAAAAGAGTGAGAAGGAGTGGATAATGGGAAAAGGCAAAACAATTATAAATGCGTAATTGCACTTCACTTTGTCTCATGACACGTACAAGAATCTACTCTTTCAAGGAAGCTTTGAGATCAAACGAGAGAACATATTCCACAATAGAAACCACAAGAGAGTTCGTGACTCGTTGAGAAACACAGAGAAAAAGGATAAAAGACACAATTTCGAGAAACAAAGCATTGAAATTGATCTGAGTTGAATCGGTTATGCGATGTGGAAAAATTGCGTATCAAAAATGTCTCGAAAAAGAGACGTGGAGAGCGGAGAAAGAACCCTTTATCCTTCTATGATTGAGAATCCTCAATTAAGATGGTCCTTCATACGTAAGGTGTACTCCATCATCACCTTTCAGTTGCTTCTCACCATTGCTGCAGCATCCGTCGTTGTTTTCGTTCCTGGTGTTGCGCATTTCTTTGTCAGTTCTACACACGGCCTGATTATTTACATCGTCCTTATCTTTGTTCCCTTCATAAGTACGTCTCATGTCCTCTTCTTTTATATATTCATATTAAATATCAAAGTTCTCAAGATCGGGATCTTGCCTAACATCTTAAAATTACAAGATCGTAACAAAAATTATAAGATACCGCTAAAACAAAAAATAATACTATACAATTTGGCTACATCACACAATTTTAATTAAGATTGAGATTGTTTAGAGTGAGTGAGATCGCAAAATAGTAAAATTTTAAAATCTAGACCGAGATCTTGACAACCTTGAACTTAGTAGTATTTTTATGTTATTGTATATGGTAACATGACACTTTTCTTAATTTTCGTTTCATTTTTGCAGCATTATGTCCGCTTTACTATTATCGACAGAAGCATCCTCTCAATTACTTCCTCCTGCTGATTTTCAATGTCACTTTAGCTATTCCCATTGGGTTAACATGTGCCTTTGTTAGCGGTAACTGATCTAAATTATTCATAATCTTCTTGTTTTTATTTGATAATGAATAATGATATAAGTTGTTCATTGAATGCAGGGAAAGTAATTCTAGAATCTGTGATAATGACGACTGCGGTTGTGTTCAGTTTAACTCTCTACACATTTTGGGCTGCAAGAAGAGGCCATGATTTCAGTTTTTTGGGTCCATTCTTGTTTGGTGCTTTGTTGGTTCTTATTATCTTTGCTTTCATTCAGGTTTTTTTTTTTTTCTCTGTTTAGTGCTTAATTAATTAACAAATAATATTGATTTTGATATCTGATTTTTGTTAATGTTTGTATTTTTAACATTGTGATGCTTTTCTTGCAGATTCTGTTTCCATTGGGAAAGGTTTCACATATGGTCTATGGATGTCTTGCATCTATCATATTTTGTGGCTACATAGTATATGACACAGACAACCTTATCAAGAGGTTCTCCTATGATGACTACATTTGGGCTTCGGTTTCGTTGTATCTTGACATCATCAACCTTTTCCTCTCTTTACTTACTATTTTTAGAGCTACTAATTGAAAATAATTAATACAATATCATACTATAGGCACTATATAACTCATATGTATTGAGAGCTAATCTAGTTAATGAATGTTCATTTGAGAAATTAAGATGATGAAATTGATAAACACATGCACTTGATACATTGAATTAAATTTTGCAATCAACAATAGAAATAACAAGATGATTAGGTTCAATTGTTGTATTTGTTTTGTCTTTGTCTGACGATTGAGAGAAGCTTAGAAACTCCTTGTGTCCAGATATCATATTCTTTTTGAGTTCTACACTCGAACTCGACGATTCCCCTCGTGTCTGTTTTCAATCCGAAGTAGTGTCGTTTTTCTCCATCTTCTAAAATATCTCTTCCTGGCCATGCTGGTAAATCCGTGCACACGTCTAGAACAATATCTGCATATTTAAGAGTACAAAGTTATTTGGCTTTTGAACTTTAATGTTAGTGAAGACAAATTAAGTAGTAAAGCTATTGAAACTTACTCTTGTTCTTTTTTGTAATTTTTCCTGCAACAAGTTTGCTTTTCATTTTTAGCTTTACCTGTCCTGATCGATGTATGTAAACAGAAACTATTTTCCAATGCAGATCACCTGTGGTTACAACCAAAATAGAATTTAATTAATTGATGTTCAAACCAGATATTGAGTAAGTTTTAATAGCATCTCTGTAATTGATGATAATAATACCGTTACGGGTGCGTTTGAGTAATTCACTGCCCTTAGCAAGTAGCTCTTGGATGCTGGAACCTGTAAAGTTATCTGCATTTATAATTTCTCCACTGTCACTGGTGCTGCTGTTGCTGTTGTTTATGTTATTCCCTTTTCCACTTACTGTCATGCCCCCTATTCCTTTCTCCAGTGGTGTTACTGCAGCAATGTTCCATACATCCTTCAGAGCTCTAGCTTTTAACGTTGCCGCTCCTCGGAGAGCTACATATCAAGGACCATAAACACATACATATTAGGCATATTTTAATATCAAAAATAATGATTACATTGTATTATAGAATGGATTCTCAAGAATAAGTGTTAAAAGTGTTACCTGTGGCAGCTGCAGCTGTAAGAGTAGATATATCATCATGAGATCGGACATTCACAGCTGAGCTGACCACTGAAGCTAGGTGGTCACGCTCGGCTCCCATTGCTTCAGCAGCCTCCACACATTGTGCAGCAACTAACGTTGCAGCGGAAGCAACAGCCACGTCAGTCTTGGCCATTTTCTCGTCCTTGTTTGATGTCGATGAGGCAGCTGTTGCAGCTGCAATGGCTGCTATAGCAGCAGCAACAGCAGCCACAGTAATAGTAGCATGCATCTGAGCATTATGTGTTCTGCTTTCTTCTTTTTTCTTTTCTCTTCTCTCCTTCAACCATCTTCCTACAGTTTTAGGTCCTGAAGTGGCTGTGCCGTTGCCTATGGCCCCATTCGCTCTTCCACCATTAAACAATGGATGAATAGAATTGTTTGCCCGAAAAAACTGCACACACGCGTTAACAGGAATAAGTGCAAACAGTATGTTAATAATATAGTACTAACTAACTTTCTCATAGTTTAGCAATAATGTGTTTTAATATTTATACCTTAACAACGTCGTCGAATTCATCTGAATGAGAAACTGGTGGACTGTCTGTTCCTGTTAATGATCCATTACCATTCAAAGGCTCACTGCTGTGAGATAATCGACCTGATGTTAATGGTGACACTTCCTGTTACATACATGACAAACAAACAACATTAATCAAGATAGTGTCCATAGTTGAGACATGCGTGTTTTTGTTGATAGTATTAGTAAATAGTAAACAAGTAAACACCTCTCTAGCAGAGTGTGACATAATGCGTTCAAGGACAAGCTGTGAAGTAGCAGAGGAAGCGAAAGAAAACTGATTCTTAGACACATTCGAGAGTTCCTCAGAGATAGAGTAGATACTGTTTTCTTCAGGAATAGAACCATTTGATGGCATGCATGATGAAAGAGGTGGTTGAGATTGAGGTGGTGCAATAGCTTTTGTGACTTCAAGAGCTGAAGCACTCCATGACCTTGACAGAAACTCCATAGGAACTCGAGGACTCTCCGGCAAAGGAGTGCGGTGGCCACCGCTTGGAACAAACTCAGGCTGCATACAATTGATTGGTTCCATGTCAGGTAGTGTGAGGTACTAGCTCTTTGAGTATGGTAGTTTTGAATATTAGTTGAGATGATGGATGTGTAAATATATAGTACTGGTTTTGGCAGGAAGAATGAGATGATGTTGAAGTAAAAGCTAACTAAAAGAGCTTAGGAATGGTCAATCAAAACTAACCATGTGCTAAAGATGTTAATATTTAGTCAAAGATAACTTTAAAATCTATTTTCACACTTATATTTCCTGCTACTTAACATTTGCACGTGACTGTGTTAGAATAATGAATCAGAAACATAGGTAGTGTAGTTTTTACCGTGCTTTTTACAAATTCACTGTAATATTAAACACAGATTTAATTTTTGTTATATGTATTGTTATGAGTGATTCACATGACTGTATTGTTAGAGGAATAATTAAGAGTTTGATGTATGCATGAAGAAAAGAATCTAATGGAATTCTGCAATAACCCGCATCCCAAACCATGTACACACAGACAAGACATAATTATGAACAAGACAAAAAGATAATGAGTTGTGGGACAGACAAATGACTTTTGGCAGGATTAGAGAATGTCATAACTATTGTAGTAGCAGTACTATGTCTGGTGGAATATGTCACCTTGATAAGCTTCATGTGAGTAGTACAGTACTAGTGCTACAGTTAAATCTAGTCAAAGTTAGTTTAAAATTCATTAGCTTAACAATTAGCTTTGTTTTTTTTAAGATTCAATCTCATAGTAAGTGATTTGTTGAGTTCAAGGAGTTATGTTGTCATCTAAAAGTACTAATGAATCAGTAAGAATAAGTAACTGACTAGAAAGTCATGAATCATGATAACCCAGTTGCCAATCTGTTTATTTCACTTTTAAAAAGATTGCAAAGGCTAATGTCTGTCTTAACTGGTAGTAATAACTGAGATTATCAAAGGAAAAGTAATGTGAAGTTTGAAGTAACCGAAAGGAATTACACGCATGAAAACAATGATATTTTTATAAATTATAGGTTAAGTTGCAACCCCAGAGGTTGGCCTAGTGGTGAAGGCAGGCTTGAGTGCTGAGAGTGTACTGCTCTTAAGGTCTGAGCGCGCCAACCATATGTACTATATACATAGGTGGTTAGGGTTTGATTGTCTGATAGTATGGTTCATTCATTCATTCCTTGACGAAAAACAATGCTGTTTGAAATTATCCTATTCCAGGACCATTTGAATCCATAATAGACACTGCAATGTCTCTGACAAAAACATCAAAGAAATTGTCAGAGAACCTATGAGCAAAGTGATGATGTTCCTTCTTGTTATAGGTGTTGGCTATGTCCAAGCCCGACATGTTAAGAATGCAAACAAAACTTTCAGCAGAATCCTTTTCTACACAACAGTGTTATTGTTAGACACAAAAAGTAGAATTCACAGAATGGGGCCTTGGCGTGCCTACAGACGTCATCGGCTACTACTTTTTCAACTTTTTACATAATCTGATCAATGCCCTCTTAATAATTCACTGAAAAAAGAAGTAAAAGGAGATGAGAAACCACAGCTTTTGCTTTTGGAGTTGGAAGTACTAGTATATCTTGTTAGCTGTTCTGTTCTTGATAACTCTACTGACAAAAGGCTAGGGCTCTTTATTCCTTTTGCTTGCCTCATTCATTTTCTTAATGATAATTGCGATTTTTTAATGTCTTTGTGATGTTTTAGTGAAAGAGAGAGAGGTCTTTTTATCTGTTAGTATCTTACACTAAAATGTCTCACGTTACATGGGAATCTTGAGTAAGAACAATCTATAAACACTTACTTTCATACACTCAATTAGTTCAAGTAAATTTAAAAATATTGTCTAAGACTTAAACAATATTTTTAAATTTACTTGAACTAATATTTAATGTGTTCTTAAAACACATATTTTGTGAATTTTCTTTAATACAAAAAATTTACATTAAAAATGTTTAATGTGTTAAAAAACAAGTTTTGTGACTTTTAAAAAAAAAATTCATTTAGTTTTATTTTATATTGGACGCAAAATTCTTCCTAAATCGTTGTACTTTTAATATTTCTCTCAAATCTTATGAAGTTTTTGGAATGTATCTCTCATAGCATTTGGATTTTGAACTCTAAATACACCGCATATTATATATAAGAGAGTTCAAATTCAGGTGTTCTATCTGGAATTTTAAATTTAAATGCATTCAAATTTTGAAATTCGGATGTCCTACATATTAAAAGAGAGTTCACACGAAACACAACAAATGCACAAATAGTCCTGTCTGAATCATAAAAGGGAATTTCTTAATTAACCCTATAGAATAGAAAAATATCATATAAAAATTTTAAAATACTCTTCAGATACCGAAAATGCATCTTCGAACGTACCATTAGTCATTTTAAGACACTTCAAAAATGGATTTCTAGAATAAATTTAGTCATAAAATGAAAGCGTTATTAAAAAATAAATGAATTGTGTATATTTAAAGTGCGTCTCATAATATATTTTTAAAATCTAGGTGTATTATTATATTTTTCACGATGTGTTCTAATAATCCTTAAGACCTTAAGGTGCATTAGAAAATTCCCATCATAAAATTTAAATATATTACATATTATAATATTATAATAGAGCTCAAATTCACCTAAAATTCACCAACATTTGTTTAACACATATTGTGGATTGAAGCTCCCACTTGTCTCTTTAGAGTGAGATAAAATATAATTCATTTGTACTAAGCTGTTATGTTTTCTCACATTAAATCGAACATCTGTTGGTGATTTTAGTATCATCAATGTATTTTGGTAGTAATGTGATTTACTGTAGGCCGATGCAATTATGCGCTAAGCTTGATACAAGTTAGGATAGTGCGGAGTGCACGCTCGTAGAGCCAAACGTGCAATTGAATACGAATAATAGAAACGGGGTTCCAAGGGGCGGAGCCCCTGGCAGGGTGCGGGGCAGCGTCCCGTCGGGGTCCAAGGGGCGGAGCCCCTGGCGGGGTGCGGGGCAGCGCCCCAGGTCAGCGGGCGGGGTGCGGGGCAGCGTCCCGTTCGAAAAATTCGTTTGCATAGTTGCACCATTTCCCAACCGACATAACCGTTTTACCGAACAGTTGTGTCGTTTCCCAACAGACATAACTGTTTTTACCAAACAGGTGTGTCATTTCGGTTTCTATTGTTGATCTCCTATATAAGGAGTCATTTGGCCTCGGTTTCGGAAACGAAAAAATATACTTCCTCTACATTCTGATCTGTTCTCTATTGTCAGAAACAGATTGTTCTTCGAGAATTATCCCCGCAAAGATTTCGTGAACTCAGACAAGAATAGGGTCGAAATACTTTGTTCTAAAAGTGAACGAACACGATTCTTAAAGATATCCAGAATTATCATACCAATTTCTAACAACATCAGCTACTCACCAAATTTAGTTTATATTAAAAGAAAAGAGGTCATTTTATTTTTATATAAAACGGATAACTTTTCAAAGTCAAATTTGGCTACCCTTTTGGACCATGAAAAAGAATCAAATAGAGAACTAGTACCACCTATGGGTATAATGGCTAACTCTTTGCACAAAAAAGTATACATAAGCACTTTTATTTATTCTACTCTGTCAATAATTCTTGGCTTGATACTTTTCTCATTATTATTTCTCGTATATATAAAGGTTACAGGGCTATATCGATAATTACACTAAATAAATACATTTAAACTAATTCCTATTCACATCCCCCCTCAAATTGATGCTGCTTGTCAATGAGCATCAATTTGCTAACAAGAAACTGATGACGTGGACGCGGAACAGCCTTGGTAAGAATATCTGCAATCTGCAACTGAGTACTGACATGAGGAAGTGATATTATTCTGTCATCATAAGCGTCACGGATTGAGTGACAATCAACTTCAATATGTTTGGTGCGTTCATGAAAAACAGGATTCGCAACAATTTGGATGGCACTTGTATTGTCAGCATAAAGTGAAGTTGGCTCTATTTGAGGAAATCCAAGTTCAGCCAAAAGACCACGAAGCCAAATTATTTCAGAACAAGCAGCAGACATGGCACGATACTCAGATTCAGTAGAAGATTTAGAGACTCTCGCTTGTTTCTTACTTTTCCATGAGATCAATGAAGAGCCAAGAAACATGCACCAACCAGTGACAGATCGTCGAGTATCAGGGCACCCTGCCCAATCGGCATCACTATAAGCACTCAATTTAAGAGGAACGCCAGTAGGAAAGAATAAACCACGATGAGAGCTTCCCTTCAAGTAACGAATTATACGTCGAACTGCTGCCAGGTGTAGGTGGCGAGGAGAGTGCATGAATTGACTTACTTGTTGAACAGCAAATGATATGTCAGGGCGAGTAATAGTCAAGTAATTAAGGCTACCCACGAGTTGACGATACAATAAAGGATCATGCAACAGATCACCATCATCACGATGATATTTAACATTAACCTCAAGAGGAGTATCTACTGGATTAGCCGATTGCAGACCAGCCATAGAAATTAAATCTGTGGCATACTTGTGTTGATGGAGGAATATGCCCTTAGATGTAGAATGAACCTCAAGACCAAGAAAATAATGCAAATTACCAAGATCTTTCATATGAAACGCTGCTTGTAACTGCTGTTTAAGGCTTTGAATGGAAGCATGATCAGAACCAGTAATAATCATATCATCAACATACAGAAGAAGTAGGACAATTCCAGTAGATGTTCTATGAATAAATAGAGAAGAATCGTACTGACTCTGTGTAAAGGAAAACCCAAGTAGAGTGGAGCGAAATTTTTCATACCATGCTCTAGGCGCTTGTTTCAAACCGTATAAGGAGCGTTTGAGCTTGCACACACCCTTAGATGACGGAAATAAACCTTGAGGAGGAGTCATATAAATATCTTCCGCCAAGTCACCATGAAGAAAAGCATTTTTCACATCTAATTGATGAAGAGTCCACCCGTTAGAAGCAGCTATAGAGAGTACCGTACAGACAGATGTCATTTTGGCAACCGGTGCAAATGTCTCATCATAATCAATTCCATATTCCTGCTTGTTTCCTAAGGCAACCAAGCGAGCCTTGAAACGGTTAAGGGACCCATCAGAATTCAATTTCACAGAATACACCCATTTGCAGCCAATGGGTTTAACATCAGGAGGACAGGAGACAATATCCCATGTGAAATTCTCTTGAAGAGCTTGAAGTTCCTCATTCATTGCTTTTATCCAACGTACATCTTTAACAGCCTGTGAATAGCAAGTAGGAATAGATATGCTAGAGAGTGTGGCAGTCAGAGAAGTATGTGAGGAATCATACCTGTCTGGTGAATATCTATCTGGTGCTCGAGATATTCGACCAGAACGTCGTGGTTCAACCATTACAGGATCAGGTGGCGGTTCAGCGTCGGGAAGGGGTGTGGGAACCTGCTGTTTGTGTTTTCTGACATATACATGACCTGGTTTATAGCGTTCTATAGATTGATGCATAATAGAAAACTTAGGAAGAGTAACAATATCATTCATGACAGGAGAAACACATGGAAACATAAACTGATTATCAAAAAATGTCACATTCCTAGAAATACGAAAACGATGGTTAGTGACATCATAACACACAAATCCCTTATGAGAGTGACTATACCCCATAAACGCACATTGAACAGACTGCGCTCCAAGCTTATGCCTTTCAAATGGAGGTAAGTGAACAAAACAAACACATCCAAAGGTATGTAAATCATTATAATTAGGCTGAATTTTAAAAAGACGAAAAAAAGGGAGAATCGAGATCAATAACCGTAGAAGGAAGACGATTGATCAAGAAGACAGCTGTGGAAAGAGCCTCCACCCAAAATCGGGGTGGTACAGAAGGTTGAAGAAGTAAAGTGCGGGTCACATCAAGCAAATGACGATTCTTGCGTTCTGCCATCCCATTTTGTTGGGGGGTATTGGGACAAGATCGTTGAGACAAAATGCCTTTTTGTTGAAGAAATTCTTGAAACTCACGAGACATGTACTCACCACCAGAATCAGAGCGAAAAATTTTAACACTTTCATGAAATTGAGTTTCAACATATGTCAGAAATTTCTTAAACATAGAAAACACTTCAGATTTAGACCGAAGAAAATATATCCAAGTAAAACGACTATAATCATCAATAAATGTGACAAAATATTTATAGCGAGCATGAGAAACTACAGGAGACATACCCCATACATCACTATGAATCAGTTCAAAACAAGAGGAAGCCCGATAAGCACCAGACGGAAAAGGAAGTGTTTTACTTTTAGCTAATTTGCAAACAGAACATGAAAGAGAGACATTAGAAACAACACTTTTATTTCCCAATAAACCATTTTTAAATAAATGAGATAAAACAGCAGAGTTAGGATGACCCAATTTTCTATGCCAATCCTCATAAGAATTCCAGACATTTTTACAAACAAGAGATAAATGACTAGAAATAAACTGAAGTGGAAACAGTCTTCCCACTTTAGGCCCCTTCGCAACCACCTTCCCCGACACCTGTTCCTGCACAAGGCAACCATCACGAGAAAAATTTACATTACAATTATTATCAACCAATTGACCAACAGATAATAAATTGGAAGCAAGTCCAGGTGCTACAAACACATCCCGAAAATCAGAGTTGAGGTCACCAACATTCGTGATAGAGAGAGCATTACCATCCGCAATTTGAATTTTCTGATTACCATGGTAAGAATGTAAATTGTGCAAGTATTCAGAAGAGGCGGTCATGTGATTGGATGCACCAGAATCAAGAAACCACGGGCGGGAAACATTCGAAGACTTACCCTGAATTCCCAAGGTTGATAGAGCGGAAAGTACCATCTGCTGGATTATTTCAGGTTGGAGAGCACCACCATTAGATGGATTGGTGATGGAAGGACCAACTGCAGAGCTTGTACTAGCAGAAAATGCTTGCACCGAACGTTGTGTTGATCGTGGAGGACGGGTGGGACAATCAGAGATAATATGGCCCCGCTTCTTGCAATAATTACAAAACTTCTTACTGCAACTCTGAGCAAAATGTCCAAATTGTTTGCAAGAGAAACATTGGACATGTCGAATATCACGACCTTTACCTCTACTATGAGGAGCATATGCAAACATAGCAGACTCAGAAATGACAACATCACGAGACATGGATCCTTGAGTAGCAAGACGCTGTTCCTCTCTGAGAAGTTCACCGACACATGTATCTAAAGAAGGAACGGGATTCCTATTCAACAAGGCACCTCTGACAACCTCAAATTCTGCACGAAGCTTCATGAGAAATTGATTTCGCCTACTAGTATTGTAGACCTCTTGGACATCCGCGAGAGAACTTTTAGGAACATCAACATGTATAATTGCAGAGTGTTCTGTCCACAAATTCAAAAAACCAGAATAATATTCTTGAACAGACAGATTGCCTTGTTTGTAATTGGCAATGTCTAGCTCCAACTGAAAACGTTTGGCCGCATTGTCTAGGTTATAGATACGCTTCAAGTAGTTCCACATTTCTTGGGCAGTGGAAAAAGATCGCAAATTATTAATCATGTGAGGATCAATAGTACCGAGAATCCAAGTGATAATCTGAGCATCTTCTATTTCCCATGCATCTAAGTCAGTTGTCTCTAACGGTGCCAAAGAGACATCGTCCAAGTGACTCCATAATCCTTTCCCTTTGACATACATCTGAAACTGAAATTCCCAAACAAGATAATTCTTTCCGGTAAAACGAACACAAATATGATCTATCTCTTCTTCGGAAGCCATAATATCAGAGATGACTTAAGAACAATTTTGTTAACGTGAAACAAGAAACACCAACGGAACACTGAAGAAAATACTTGCCGACACCAAATCAACACCCCAATTCAGGATACTCGCCGACACCAAGTCAAAACCCTAATTCAGAATAATTGCCGACACAGAGTCAAAACTCTAATTCAGAATAATTGCCGACACAGAGTCAAAACCCTAATTCAGAATAATTGCCGACACAGAGTCAAAACCCTAATTCAGAATATTTGCCGACACCGATACGATAACACGATCAAAGCAAACACGATTTGTAAGCACCCGAGATTAGAATCTCAATCTTGGAAGAGATTACCGAGAACCGAGATGATTTCAAGTACCGAGAAACGAGATCTACCGAGACGATTTCAAGAGCGACCCAGTGGGTGTCGCTGAATAAAGGCAAGATTAACCTAAAACTCACAGGTTTGATCGAAAACCTACTGATACCATGTCAATAATTCTTGGCTTGATACTTTTCTCATTATTATTTCTCGTATATATAAAGGTTACAGGGCTATATCGATAATTACACTAAATAAATACATTTAAACTAATTCCTATTCACATACTCAACCTCACTTTTTTGGTTACCCTTTCTTACTTTTAGTTTTTTCTATTTACTAAAGAAAGAAGACTTCTCTATGCAAATTTACAAATCCCCTCATTTCCTCTTTCAATGTGCTACGTATAACCAAAAGTTACCAAATCATCCAAAACATAGTAAGAATTAATACATCATCAAAAAGGAAAAGGACACCTAAATATGATAATAGGTAACATATATGTATATTCGTAATTGTAATGAAATGTTGCTATAATTGATGTGTACGGTTTGATGGTTTAAGGCTTTAAAGTTTAAGCAGCCAAAGGTTTGAATTTGGATGAGAAAGAAGTTAACTTTCCTCGGCAAACATCTTCTGACACAAAAGAAAATATGAGCAGAGAACGTGATCGAATAAACAAGTACAGTGATGCTAAAATAGAATTTCAATAAGTGTACATCATTCTTTATTGGTTATCCACACCACAGGAAAGAAAAATCATTACCAATTTCCTACTTGCATATTAGTAGTTGAAAAATATAATCTATTGATTTTTAAATTTCTTAAAACTTAAAAGTTGGTAGGAGTCATAAATTTATCTCTATCACTCTTCACCACTCCAATCCCAATCCCCTTTAGCACACCACAACTCAAATGTATACAAAAAGATGCATTAAGGATATGCTAATCATAAAGAAGATGGATGCAAAATAGTATAAGAAAGTTCAAGACTCGGTAAAAAGATTAAACTTTGAAATGTAAATTAACCCATCAATGATAAATAATACCAATACATGCAAA
Source organism: Vicia villosa (assembly GCF_029867415.1). Classification (NCBI taxonomy): domain Eukaryota; kingdom Viridiplantae; phylum Streptophyta; class Magnoliopsida; order Fabales; family Fabaceae; genus Vicia; species Vicia villosa. The sequence goes on from NC_081185.1 coordinate 136,113,708, forward strand.
TTCAATGTGTGTTGAGATGTTTGCCGTCTTTGAGGACGTGAAATACACTATCATACAGTGGTTCAAATTTTTTATGGTTAAACTGTTATTAAATAGGGTTTCATAAATATTTGTCACTATTAAAATAGGGTTAAATATGACCTCTAATTAATTTTCAATGATTGAATCATGACTAACCTACATAGGGCCTCCAAAAAATTGAGACGGCTCTGGTTCAGATATTACTGACCCAACTTTAAATACTGAATCCAAAGTACTATTACTAGGTGTTGTGAATGGTTTTACGGTTTTAAAAAATATTGTCCCTGAAGAAATAGGGTCGAGTCGCGGACTAGGTCACTCTCTTTATACCGTTTTGCAGCATTGTTCAAAGTTATGAAAGTCACTCTATCACGCCGCCTCTATGATATAACAGTCTAGTTTTATATTATACGATTACTACTTGCACGGTACATAATCAGTCTATAAATACACATCTGTTTAAAAACCAATCAAATATGGTATAAATACAACTCGTAGTATCCATTATATAGAATCAATTGTAATAATTTCCCAAACGATAAAACATTCAAATAATTCTGAAAGAGAATTTAATAATGTTCATTTGATCACTCAAAATAATGTTCTAACACGAATAGACGGAACCTCGTCAAAACGCCTCACACATGATATGAGCTATTGGTGTATCAACCACCATTAGATTTGATCACACGACCCTTACAATTCGCGTCGGATCAAGCAAGGATGGTTTTAACCATCTACTATATATAAAATTTGCCACATCCCATAACAGGAATTCTTTCATTCTCACTCTTGCAAGTTACATCTCTCTAATCTCGTTAACTTGGGTGTCGGAGTGCTAATCTTCCAGGTCCACTATGCTCTGTCGCACCAGAAGAGCTCACTTTCTCCATATCATGGATCTTTCATTTTATGACAGAGTAGTGACACCATCTCTGCGAATCAACTTTTAATTCTCGTGAATTTCTAAGAAAAACCATTCTCTTGACTATTGCACCACCCTAACCGGCATGTCTTATACTCTAATATTCTGCCAGTTCTATCGATTGTGGTGGTGTCTAATTCAGCTCAGATAACCACTCAAAATACTTCCAGCGTCGTCGATGAGCTGGCGATATGGTAAAGTGCTAACTGATTGGCAAGAACAAAAAGTTGCCCATAACTTTTCTAACTATTCCCAAATTATCTGACACGACTTCAAAACATTTTTAGAAATATTTTCTTGAGAAAAATAAGTTTAAATAATTGTTTTAATGTGCACTTAATTAATCGTATAACTTTACGAGAAAAACTTATGCTTTTATAATGTTTATTCACTCAAATGCTTTAGGGCGAGTTTTCACACATTTCATTTCTTGTTAGATATATCAATTTTGTAGACACTTTCTTAAGATTTACTTTGAGATGAGGATTAAGTCATATTTCATTTAGGAGTCAATCATTAGAGAACTTTGTTGCGATCATTAAACCCTAGATTTGTCTGCTTGGTGTGATGGCATCTTTGATCGCTTGTTATGCTTGTACTTAAGGTATTTAGTTGTCATCATCAAAAGCATATCCAAGGGGATAGATCCTTCTTGATCACTAAACCTACAAAACATGATTCCATAATCTTCTCATTTTTTATGATGACATCACATCACAGAGTATACTTTACTCCCTTTGAGATTATATTTCTCCCCCTTTGTCAAAATTAAAAAGAGTAAAGATGTATTATGATAATTTAAATATACAAACATATTGACAAATAATCATTTTGGAAGGAAAAAATAATACTCTTTTATTAATTGAGAAATTTATAAAAATTCAAAGTACAAAAGGAAAATTTGAAGATTGAAATAGTATAGAAAGCAAAAAACTGCAGAATGAAAAATAAAAAAAAAGAAGGAAAACACCCTAAGAGACATAAATGAGTCTATTCATTTCCATAAGCATCATCATCCCTTGTGACAATTTTCTTGATCTTCTTCATATCCTTGGCTAAATTCTGACAAATTTGTAACACTTTGTTGATCTTTATTTCTTCTACTTCTTGTGGTTCTTCTTCTTCCTTGATTATTGGGTCATCCTGTATTTTTCAATGTTTGACAAGAATTTTTATTTCCCTGAGAGCAGTATAGCTGATCCTATGGTTTGTTGAATCTACGGCTTCAACCATGGTATCAAGGTTGAAGGTTGCTAAGAGCTTGGTGATCATTGCTCTATAAGGGAGTCCTGTTAACTGGTTCTCTTTGGAGCGAATCATGTGGTGAAAGATTCCTTCTACCCAATTTTTTGGAATTACTTAAGTTAAAAGCCAAAGGGATACACCATATTCTCTAATTACATAGTTATGGTGCACATTTCTTGGAAAGAGAATTCTAATTTGAAGGTAGTGGAGGATGTGAATCTTTGGTTTCAAATGGGTTGATTTGAAATGAACTTTTCTTTTCTCCTTGGTATTGATAAAAATGTGGTTTAGGGATGTGGAGTGTTTGAAGTTCCTAAATCCTACGGATCTCTAATGGATGTAGATTTTTCCCTAAAAAATTGACTCGAATATTCTTCCAAAATGATCCTTGTGGATATCTATTTCCACTCCCCTTACCAAAGATCTTAGTGAGGTTCCCACAATTCTTAAGTTTAATTATAATTCTCTTACAAGGTTTGAGAAGGTTTTATTGGATACATGAGTGAATAAATATTTTAGATAAGCTTGATAGATTTGATGGTATGATTTGTGAATTTTTAAGAGGCTTGACTCTATGTACCATGGTTGTAAGGGACACTAAGCCAATCAAACTTCGCTAAAGAGGGGGCTTGAAACCTTTGAGGACAAGTGTTTCCTGTATATTGTCTAAAAGTGGTAAGAGGTCCAGCACTTCCATTTCTTTTATAGGGTAGGGAGGACGGTTAGGGTTAGGAACCGAGGTTTTGGCAATTGTTACAATGGAGGTAATAAGTGAAGATGTGGCCGAAGTTAGTTTTACCAAGACCCCACTATGGGCACCAATATATTGTTCAAAAAGCACAGGATGCATGGCAACCTTATGCTGGTAGGGGTGACTAGAAGCCTTAGAGATTTTATGTGGTTTAGGGCTTGTTCGCGATGGTCAGGAACCCTATTTTGAGGTGATTGCGATAAAGATAGAGTGAGTTCGTGTGAGGTGAAAAACTCTATATATTTGGGGTATTTTGTAAATGTTATGAGTTGTTCTTCCTCAACCCAAGAGTTGAGGTATTTATAGAGGCTCTTAGGCCTAGACTTAGGGGACTTATTAGACATAGTAACCGCTCCACTTTGACTGGAGACGTTGTTGACTACTTATTTCTTAAGGATTCATGGCCCAGACTTCCTACAAGTGTGGTTATAGGTTATTCGCACGTACCCCCCCCCCCCCCTCAAAACTTCAACATAGTGGATGTTATATATGGTATCGTAATCAAGGTGACCTCCTTATGAGGTTTGGCCCAATACAACCTTGTCGTGGATCTTTATAAATATATCACTACAAATACTGAATAAATTGGGTTAGTGGACTCAAGTTGCTCTTATCACATATGTCCAAGAAAAAATACTTTTAAGTCTTTTAAGTTGGAGCAATGTGGTGTAGTTCTCCTTGGTGACAATAATACTTGTAAGGTTTATTGTATTAGGATGGTCAAACTTAAAATGATTGATAATAGTGAGTTTCTTCTTCACAACGTGAGTTATGTTCCAGAGCTCAGACCAATTTTGTTATCCAAGAATGTATTTTGATATATGCTATTGCAATAAATTTTAATATGGGGTTTTGAATATTTCACATTGTGAAGTGAGCATAGCTAAAAGGGTCTAAAATAAATGGCTTATATTGTTTTAAGGTTCCAATATTGTTGTTCATTCATCATCAGCTAGTGAAAAAATTTATGAAAAGAACAAGTTATGGGATTTGAGGTCAAGGCATGGTGGATTCCTAGATGTTATTTCAAAGAAATTTAATGAGTTTTGTAAATGGCAATGGATAAAAATGCATGTTACTTTTGTGTTTTCAGTGAGTTTCTAGAGTAAAGTTGATGCTAAAACAGCTTACCTGGTTGAAGGTTTCCAAGTCGAAGGGTCTAAAACAGCTTTCCAGACTCATATGGTAGTTTGTAATTGGAAACATGTAAGCTACTCTTGCTCGAAGGTTGCTAAAGCTTTTCCCATTGCGCAAATCAAGCTAATCTAGTTTGACATTAAAGTTGTAGATTGTACCTTCAATGGCTATCCAAGAGGCATAAAAGGTTATGAGTTGTTGAGAATTGGGCCTAGAGGATCCAAGTTCATCAATATTATATGTATTACTTTCACTGAGCCCCGTCAGAGGAAGAAGAGTAAATGTTTGAAGATGAAGCTTTTAGAAACTATGATAGAGAAGATTCAATTTGAGGTTAAGTTTCCTACTATGGATACTAGTAATAGTGAAATAACAATTACATAGGCCTCTGATTATCAATTGACTTGTGATAAGGTAAGAAGGGAGATTGTACTATCTCAAAGGGATAATTATGTTGGCCTTGAATGTTATGCTTTCAATGTGACTGAAAGGTTGCAAAACTCATAAACAGGAACCTTCAGGGAGGCATTCGAAGTCAATGAGAGTCAAATTTGGTTGAAGAAATATGCTTGTGGACTTGTTAGATTACCTAAGCGGAAAAAGTGATTAGAAGCGAGTGGAAAGATCAAAGTTCAAGTGTGGCTTGCATTTGATCAAGGTTGTTGATAGTGATTCCACATGGTAGAGAGCGACAAGTTGGTTGATAGATAAATTTACGTCATCAAAATTACAAGTCAAAGTGGAGATTATTGAAGCGTGCTTTAAAATCATAAGTAATGAAGGGAAATGAAACATGTTTCAAGACTGCATAAATTAAAAAATTAAAAAAAACATCAAAAAATTCAACAAAAGACGTTGGGGCGGTCTAAGGATTTATTGGATTTTAGAAATTTTAAATATGCATATTGTCTTTACAATCTTTAAAACTTTACATTTAGACAGAGAAAAAAAAGTTAATAATCATTTCTAAAACTTAGAGAGGAAAAGGTTTAAATTCCTTGGAGTTCTTGGAACATGAAATAGGACAAAATTAAATTTTTATGGGATCAATGAGATGGACTGAGAATTCTCCTAAAATAAAATATCTATAAATGTAACATTTAAAACATATATCTATCTATTTAGAATTAGTAGTAGTGTAGGTTGAATTCAACAAGTGCCCCTCATATTTGGAATGATACTCAAACAAGATGAACCGGTTGTAATCATGTTGGACTATAGGTGTCTCGTGTGAGTCGATCATACAATTGATGTGCGGTATTATTCCATATAAAGCATAGTCATTACCAGAACATGGTTACATCTCATGCGAAATTTCAATGCAGATAATCAAAGCCACACTCTTCACATTTCATAACAAATATACAAAGATATTAATGTACACTATCCAATGACAATGACCATGCAAGTGTATTTGAAAACTTTAGATCAAGAGTTTTGTTTAAAGCTCTTGGCCAACCAAATAGCTGTTTCCCTTGGGGAAACCTTCTCGAGCCCAAATGGCTTCAGCAATACCCCAAGCTCATCAAACCTATGTTGTTGTAGCAGCCTAGCACTGAACTCCAGTAGCCCCTCCAATGCCTCGGCGCGTTGCTGATATGACGAGGTGTCAAACCGATGTTCACGCGACTCGGATGAGGAGTGGCTTGAAACACCAGTTGTAACATTGTTCGAGCACTCATTAGTGATGCTAGCTGGGACAGTAACTTTGTCCACAAGGATTGTACACTTGTCTTTTGTGATCGTGCAATCAGTACTTCCTGCTGAGTTAGAAATGTGTTTTCCTGATGGTGATGATGATCTGCGAATAACATGGAAGAATGGATCCTCATACGAAGCCATTGGAAATTCTGCAATCTTGTCGATTTGTGGGGCATCAACAGAAACATCCGGAGAATTCACATAACTAGCATCAGTGTATAAGTTTGTTGTGTTCCTGCCTCTTGTAGGCAGCGGAAGAGATGTTCTTCGAGTTGGCATGGTAGATTTACCAGATGGTGCGCGAGGTACCGGAATCTGAAACGATAACCAAATAATGAAATCAATAAAATAGCCTTGACGTATAATCATTAAAATATTGATCCTTGCAGAGGATAAACTTACTGATTCACGCTTTGAACCAGCAACCAATATCTTAGGTGGTGCCATTGTCTGTCTTCTGGCACCAGCAGAATCCTTAGCTACTCTAATTCTTGGTGTTCTCTCACCAGTTGAGGACTTTATCGTTTTTGATTTGTTAGTATTGCAGTAATCACGTACACCGCCAGCAGATAAGTCATAGAGCTTCTCTTCTGAACAATTGGATAATCCTTGAGCTCTTTGAGTTGAATATTGAGAACTTTGCTCGGTACCAGAAATACTAGGATTCAACGCCCTGTGATTGTTTAGGGACAAGTATCTGTCTTGGTCAGAAAGTGTAGAAACAGATTCTGGTTCCACAAAGCGAGTTCTCCTTGCATAGTTTGATTCGGACCATTGGAACGGAAAAGTACTTCTTCTGGGGCTATTTAGTTTTTGGTGAATTTTCAAAATGTAAGGCTGAAGATGTGGATGATTTAGTAACTCTCCAGCCTGTTAAAACAAACTGCGCTTTAGTTGTTTTGAATAAAGCACCAAAATATAAGGTGAAAAATGAAAAGCTAGAACTATTGTTCAAAATTAAAAGTGAAAAAGTTAGAGCGCAGAATCAAAATCTGCATCGATTCGAGATTAATCAGAATGTGATGATATCTGGCTCATATTCATCACTTGAATACAACTAGATGCCACAAAGATAAAACTTACAGTTGGCCTTAGCTCTGGATTTTTCCGCAGCATACTTCTGACAAGCCCTCGGCTGAAATAATAAATATATCACAATACGTTACCCGACTATGTCACTCATTGAAGTAGATAACTTGAGTGGAAAAAAATAAAAATGCAAAGGATAGTGGGATAATAACTTCAGATTATTATAGAACAAAGAACTCACAAAGCACTAGAGTACATAGTTGGCAGTGGAGCTACTACAGATTTGTTTATTTTGTGAATCAATGCTTCTATATCCTGCTCAGACGAAGACATCACGCACAAATTAATAATTAAATAAAAGTCAATAGTTTTACGTTGCGGTCCAAGCTTTAGAAATATGAAACACTGAAATTTAATAATCCATCAGAAAAGAATGAGTAGAAAACGCTTTCCAAAATAATATAATTCAAAGTCTCAGACACCATCGTGAATGTTCGAGTTTTAAAAGAACTACGGCAAAACTAGTAAACTCAACTACACACAGAGTTTAAAAAGTTTTGCAAATAACATCTCATTTGTTTTAAAACGGTGAGTAAAAAAAGCTCAAGATATTGACTTACAAAAGCTTTAAAAGCTGGCCTGTGAGCGGCCATTTCATAAACACAGCATCCTGGACAACATTACAAGTCATAACAAATTACAAATGCAATTTAAAAACGCATGGTAAGATGCGCGAAATAAAAAGTGGGACTAAAGGGATTGCAAAAGAAGTATCATACCTAAAGACCAGATATCTGACTTAGAGCCGTACGGTATATCAGCAAGAAGCTCAGGGCACATATAACTTGGAGTCCCAACAATCTTAGTTTAAAGCAAAAACAAAAAGTTACTAATCCAAAAAAAAAAACACTGAAACGATAAATAGCACGGTACTTTTGTAGTATTACTCACTGAGGAAGCAAGATCATCAGAAGTCAACATTTTAGCGAGACCAAAGTCACCTGCATCGAACATGCGCAACATAAGGATTGCATACTACAAACTTGAGACAAACAAACTCTTAAACATTAATAAAGTCTAAGAGCTGTGTGAGAATAAAATGATTAAGGTCATTTACCTAGACGTATATCTTGATCTTTTGTTAAGAATATATTTGAACACTGAAAGAGACGGGGAAATAACATCAGCACAAAGCTGGTTCTGAAAGTTCTCTGCGATTTTAGCTATATAACATCTACTGTTATTGAACTTACAGAAGTCTTTTACCTTAACATCACGATGAAGAATATGATTTACATGTAAGTAATCTAGTGCCATCAGTAACTGAACGAGCCACTTGCAGAGTTTCTGTCAGAAGTTGACAGATACCAATTATTTCATATAGTTCCAAAGAGCATTTAAATAGGAATGAATATTATCCATCGGGCTCAGAAGTTAAGGGAATTGCGGAAATGGTGACCAACCTCTTCAGAAAAGTTAACACTATTGGCCTTTTTTATAGCTTCAGCCCTGGACGCCATAAACAAATTATTAAAAGACGGCATAATTGACAATTAAAAGATAAAAATGTCTTCACAAATGCTCTGACTTTGTCAAATAATTGAATTCAGTGTAAAACATGACTTACATATCTCCTCCTTCACAATAGCCGATGATAATACATACAAAACAACCCTGTATATAAAGATTGCAACTAGCTAAGTATCATAAATCAATCAAGATTGTAACAGAATTAGAAGGTTTCGGAAACAAGCAAGGCTGACCTTTTCTACCCAAGAATCTTTATACTCCACAATAAACGGATTGCGAACTTTAGATATAAGTTCCATCTACAAAACAAGGAATAACTATCATGGCATCTTACAATCTAATATAGAAGACACCACAAATATCATGTTTCACTCAAGAACTTGATTCCATTTTCCTCAAATAACTGCAAAATAGGAAGTAAAAAGGAGTGGATTACCTCCTGGTGAGCCGATCTGCGTGTTCTGTCAGTTTGGCGAGCAAGACGGATCTTCTTGAGAACATACCTAAAAATGTAAATGACTCATCAACGTATTAAAAAACATCATATGATACACAGTTAATCAGTGTATGGTAAAATACATACATGACATTTAAAAATTTCAAAAACCAACCAGCAAAAGAATAGATACAATATCTTGAACCACATCACATTTATACTCACTTTTTCTTTTCATGTTTGTGCCGCACAAGTAGCGCAGAACCAAATGCACCTTTGCCGATCTGTTCTAGAACTTCATACTGCTCCATTTGAATTTAAACCACTTCACCTCCCACTGTCATTGACAGAATAACATTGCTGGAAGTTATAGCAACATTGAGTGTCTGTTTGGATAAACAGCTTATAACATAACTGCTTATCAAAATAAGTGCTTATGAAGAAGATCACATAAGCTATTTTAATAAAACGGATAAAATAAATTTAAATTGTTTTTATATATGTTTTAAATTGTTTTCATTAGCTATCATGAAGGATTTATAAAAAAGAAGTTCAAAAATATTTATAAAAAATATCATATACTGTTTTGATTAACTCTCTCAAATAATGTCACAAAAATTATGGCAATAGATAAACTCAAATAAGTGCATCCAAACAGGCCCTAAGTTCATCATTACAAAGCAATATCAACACACACACACAACATAACACAATTCCTTAGCGCTACAAACATTATAAGTAAAATTTTCTTGGTAACCCAAGACACCTACGTTGTAGCATCACTCTTTACAAACCAAACACCACATAAAAATATTACCTGAAAACAACTATCACAGAGAAAATGAAAAATCAATTCTCACCTTCAGAAAGAACGCAATTCAGTTGTAAATGCTTATACAGCCGTAAAACACGGATTTACGAGAACTGAATTCAAAACTTGGATGCTAAACTGGTAAATGAAAGCTCTACCCAGTTCCAAACAACAAAACCTAGACATAGACATAGAAATAGAGCAAGATTGTTATCAGTAAACAATTAAAACTCTCTGACAAACATGTACCTCCCTCATCAAGACTCATAATTTCCAAACAAGCCCAAAGTTTTCAAAATTATCAAAACTAAACAAGTAGTTGTATAAGAAGCATAAATAACACCAACCATACAAGAGTTATAAATTTGCAATAAAGAACAACAAATTGCAGCTAGGTGTTTGTTGATTTTCTTTAATTCTACACAACAAACATCTATGATGTTTGAATCATCAACCCCTTCCAAGGATAAATAATTTATTATTAAGTTTCCCACACATGCAACCCCAAATATAGAAATAAAACAAATGAAAAAAAAAAAAACAACTGAAAATTGAAATGAAAAGAGAATTACCAGTAGCATGAACAATTATATACAATAAGTAAAATCACATAGGAAAAAAAAACAAGATCATGCATAAGATGTATAGAGGAAAAGAACCTGAAATTGGTAAAGATACTGAGAAATTTGAGAAGAGTGCAGCAGCAGTAAAAGAACCAGTAATTAATATAATAATGTATAGTATGATATATGACATGTGATGATGATATAATAATATACTAGTAGTAGTTGGATTTATTTATATTATAATTAGAATTTAAAATGATGATGAATGTTAGAAAAAGAGAGAGCGCCAAAAAAGAAGAAAAATTAGAGTAGAAGCGAAAGCGACATGGGAATTCAAAAATGATGAGATAAGAAGGTGTAAAGAGCAAAAGGTTAGTAGTACGTGGGAAGGATAAAGGAGATTGCACTGAAACTTATTAAAGACAAAAAATTAAGGTGCTCCCACCCACCACATCATATTCATATGTGATATCATATCTTTTTCCTTCTTTTTTATTTTAGTTTTGTGTTATTCCTACTTACTACATTGTTGTCGGATTGATTCTCATTTAAAGAGTGGTGGTTACATTCATAATTATATACAACATTTAAAATTCAAATATTTCAACTTTGAGGTTTTCTTATATATATAATCTATGGTTGTCTGATTGATTCTCATTTAAAGAGTGGTGGTTACAATAATAATAATAATAATAAGTGTAAATAGCTTTTTCGCACCCTATCATATAGGCGAGTTTTAAAAAAACCTCGTAAAAAAAAATTGCATGGATTGTCCTAACTTTTTCAAAATATTTAATTTTAACCTTAAGCAGGACACATCATCAAAAATGCTGATGTGGCTTCGTTTTTTTTATTATTTTTAATTCAGAATCTCTGACACATGTGTTTATTGCCTCATGTAAAGTCCAAATTGCTCTTCCACATAATCTCTCAATCCAACCTTCAACAATGACATCTCTAGCCCTATCATCTCTCAATCTCTCCCACAAATCTCGTCAGTCCTCCTTCCTCCTCTCCTCATCAAACCCCTCTTCTCTTCCCACTCTAAACTTTCTCCCCAAAAACTCACAAAATCCAACAAACTCAGAACCCTAATTTCTGCCCTTTGTTACTTCTACCCCTTTTTGATGGCTTACAGTATGGAAAATTTGTAATCACTCAATTTTACCCTATTCAAGCCATTGTTGAACCCTTGATTCCCGCAATTAGGTGAATTCGTTGAACGTGTAGAAGAAATTTGTCTACCTTTACCTCTTTTGGGTATGACGCCATTGATGAGGTTAATGGGTTCTCTGAAATGGCAGCCACCATTTCAAAAAGGTGAAAACTTTACCTCACATTGTGAATTTCATAGCTTGAAAACGGTGACAAAATGGTTTGTACGTGCTGCGAGTGTTTTGTCTTCTACTTTGTTTCTAACTGCTTCTACCTCACATTGTGAACTTCATAACTTCATTTCTAACTGCTTCTACTTTGTCTTCTTCTTTTTCAACTCTATGCGTGCGTTGCTGCGAGTATTTTGTGTTGTCCGAATTGTTGCTCTGTGTTGTTAGCGTTTATTGCTTCAGAGTTGCAGGTTGATGAACGAACCGAAGTTGAAATTGCAAAGTGGAAATCGTGATGATGATGGTGTTTGTTGTGTTGTTTGGAGTGATGCTACGATTTGGAGAGGTTATAAGAGATGCGAGTTGCGGTTTGATTTGGTTCTTGCTCTTGAATGCTTGGATTGGTTACAGTGATGTTATGGAGTTTTTGCTGAATCGATGATATGGTGTTTGTTGTGTTACTGTTATGTTGTGCTTGAAATTGAAGATTATGGTGTGATTTGATGTTGCAAGAAAATGTATTATGCAGGTGTGGATTGGTTTGTATAGTTTTGTGGAAGAAGTTTTCTGTGAAAAAATTATACAGTGTAACACTAAGAAATTTGTGTAGAAGGGCAATTTGGACTTTACATGAGGCAATAAACACATGTGTCAAAGATTCTGAATTAAAAATAATAAAAAACAAAGTCACATCAGCATTTTTGATGATGTGTCATGCTTAAGGTTAAAATTAAAATATTTTGGAAAAGTTAGGGCAATTCATGCAACTTTTTTTTTACGGGAGGTTTTTCAAAACTCGCCTATATGGCAGAGGGCGAAAAACTATTTACCCTAGATTTATATATACAAGATTTAAAATTCAAATATAAATAATTGGACATATACATATTTGTACCTATAATGACAAAATCTCTATACAATGCTTACAACAATCAAGAAAAATTAGTATTTATGAGATTCATGATAAGATAGGAAGGCACCAGTCCAACATGATCGGATGTCATCTATATCTTCTTGCAGGAATGGTGTTTCGTAGCTAAATCTCTATAATTTAAACAAAATTTAAATTATGATAAGCTAACAACAACAACAACAACATTAACTTAACAAATATACATAAATTACATTTACATGGATAAAGTTAGTACCTTACTCCATGAATTTATAATGTCATTGTTGGAGACAATATTAAACATATGTCTCATAACATAGTATTCATATTCAAAGCTGTTTGGTTGTTTTTGCGACTACAAATAATTTTCATTGTTACTAATTAATACACACAAAACATAAGTAATAACTTAAAAATAAAAGAATGTCGAAATGCACAAGCAATACTTACATGTGGTTCTATGAACTTTGGCTTTTTATCAACTAAATTACATTTCACAAAATTGTATCCCTCCATAGCTCTACATGTTGGTAAAAATTAAACAAGAACAAAAACTATTCAAAACTAAAGGTAAAATTTTAGTATTGTAAATAATAACACTTACCCGCTCAAAAGCTATTGCATATCTTCATCAAGATTATAGTGTAACGAACATAATATAACTACAATATTTTACTTTGGACATAAAATAATTAGCTTCCACTAGTCCCTACATAAACACTTAGAATAAATAATAATTTATATAAAATATATTTATAAATGAATACACAAATTAAAGCATATACTTACATATGGACAAAATGTGCCATGTAACATTCTTTATTCTCTTTAACCGACTTATTTTGTATGTGCATAATAATAGTGTTTACTGCATTACAACTTATTTTTATGTGCATACTGATCGTGAGGATCCTTCTCTCAGTCAACCTCAGACAACCTCTCTTGATCCTCCCCCACCTCCTACAACATCTTCTCTCGCTCCTCTTGCAACATCCTCTCTTGTTCCTCTCGCTTCTCCTGATTCCACTTTTCCCGCTCCTGTCCTAATACCTATCCTATCTTTTCAGCAACTACCTCTTCAATTTCTCTCCTACAGTTTATTTTGTTGATTGATTGTGATTTTTCAAAATGTAACTTCAAGCTGACGCCTCTTCCAAGACCACGGACACGCCCAAATGATTCTCGGTTCCAATCGCCTATACCAATAAATGAATACTTCATGTATGAAGGATCTATTTTATCTTTTGTATGCTTGATATATTCATTTGTGAGTTTTGTCTTAAATTCCCTATAACGCTCACCAGCATATGCAAGTCATTTCTTTTTCAGTATACTATCTTCTAGAACAAGAAAAACTTCATACATTTACATAATAGAGTTGATATTAGTATTAAGCCAAAAAATAAATGGTCATATATACTTGTAAAATAAATAAAAATAATCATAATAAATACTATAATATCAGTCCATATGCTATCTTTCAATTTACCGCCAATCTTGTGTCAATTATCTATTAAAATACTCACTTTGCTTCTACCTTGTAATGCCACATAACTCTTAAAATCATCAGCATTTTCACCATAAGCCTTTATGGTTCTCAGATCACAATTAACCGGGGAGCGAACCCATTTTTGTGAGCTTTTTAAAACTTGGTACACATTATGGCACCTCCAATTTTTCTGTTACTTTTTATATTAACAGAGGTTGCAACATAAGTTGTATGAGAGGTAGTTGTTGAATCACCCATGTTTGTGTAAATTAAGAAAAATAGAAACGTATAATAGAGACACCAACATGAATATCAAAGAAACATCACACAACACTTCATCCTAATTAGAATAAATATGTAGTAGAGAGAAATCATAGAATCATACTAAATAGAAATATGCAGTAGAGATAAACCAAGAAAAAGAACATGTAAAGTGATGTCAGGAGATATCTTGCTTTTCTTACATTTCCATCTTACATTGAGGTGTTAAACTACTCATTTTGTCCATAATGTATACTTTTTTTTCAATATACACGGACATCATAAATCCTATAGTGTTTACTTATGGAATGAATGACATTTCCATTCATAAGTTTGCTTAAACAAAATAGAAGTTTAAATGCCATATTTATATATAAGAAACACAACAACTAAACCACAATCAGAATCATGATAACTAGAAACATACACAATAAGTTATTATGAAACATATATGGAAGAGTTGACATTAAAATATTCCAGTGGTATTGCATTTCTAACACATTATTAAACAACATTTCAGTGGTAACAACATTTCTAACAACATTTAAGTGGTATTACCATTTCTATAGGAGATGAATATTTCAGTGGTGAGTTACGTATCTCAAACGTGATGAAGAAACTTTAACATGTTTTAAAAAGAGATGATGTTGGAAGGATAAACGTTGTGAAGAGAATGACAATGAAGTTAGTATGATTGTTGATAGGTAAAAGGAAAGTTAGAGTCTATCTCTCTAAAGTATTTATGCCAAAGAGCAAACACGTCAGTTTTTAGGCCAAACCAAAGGAATATATCAATTAAAAAAATAGAAAAGTCTCATATAGTATCATATTCTGAGAAATCATTTAAAATAACTACCACTTTGGTTTTAAGACAAAATCAAGGTAATATGTTAATTAATAATTAAAAATAATATAAAAAAAGGTATTTGAAAATATTGATGCAAAATATATTACCCCTCGATTGGTCAATATAACTAAGGGTAATACAAATAAAAAACTAAAAAAAGAAAAAGAGAAAGGAGTCATGTGACCCTAAACCAATTAAAAATAAATAAAAAATAAAATGCAGTAACTAGGATTCAAAGCGAGCTCCCTCGTAGTTATATTCCCTCGATTTTAGTAATAATCGAGGGTATATGTTGTATATATTTTTTTAAAATAAAATAAATGATGGTACTATCAAGACATATACCTCGGTTATTGCTGGATCGAGGTGAAAGATTTGTCATGAAATATATTATTTATAGTAGTGATTATACTGAAATAACAGACACACGAGCAAAAAGTTACGACACTATCCTTTTTTAAGAGGATTGGTTTTGGCATTTAAGTGAATAAATTGAACTATATTTCTTTATATGGAGTAATCGACGTTTTAATAACTCAATATGTGACATGATTTGAAGAACATGTGTTTGTATTGTGATACAAGTGCTAATTAGAAGTTCCACATTATTTGAAAAAATGGAGGTTGAACACTTTATAAATGAAAGGACTCGTATATCTAATGCCTTACGGTTTTTGGAGAATATCTGATCTCACTCTCTCTAACTTATGTGGTTGATCTTTATGGTTAAAGTACTAATAATTATATTGTCTCACTTTGAAGATTGAAGATACTAATAATTAGATTGTCTCACAATAGTGATCAAGTAATTCTAAGAGAATTTCCTTCAAACTCTCAAGATAGTCAAATTAATACTAAGCATGTAAACTCACTCATTCCAAGAGAAAATACCACCCTCTTATGGAGGGCATTGATGCCTCACTCATAAATGCTTCAATACACTTTATTGAGTTAATATTGCTTACATCTTAAGTTTCCACAACCCAAATCATTGTCTCTGGAAAACTTCTCGATCTCTCATTTACTCAAAGTGCTCACTTGTAAACAATACCCTTTTCGTACGACCGAAGCCACTTGTTGTGAAAAACTGGTAGAATAACTCAAAGAAATTATGAATAATTATACAGAGTTCAAACACACCAAGAAATTTTATGCGTGGAGACATAGAACAATGAATACCAAAATAAATGGCCTAAAACAACAAAATAACCTACCAAAAATGAAAGCAAACCCACCACAAGCCAGAAGAAGATAAAATATAAGAACATAATAACTTGTTTACCCAGTTCGATTCAATGATCTACTCGAAGGGAGAACGCATCTCTCTCATTCATTATAATTTCAAAAGTTGTTACAAGAGATAACAAATCAGTTACTAGAAAAAAAACGTTTGAGTTGTCACAAACAAAATCCTATTTTTACCAAGTGTTTCCCAATTGCTCCAACTCTCAATATATGAATCGCACAAGCTCAATATGTTTAGAAGTGTTTCTCAATCCTCTTAGATACCTCCAAAGATTTTACAAATTTCAAGAACTCCATGAAATTTTAACTTTTGTCTCTCAAACTTTACGGAGGATTCCTAACTTTTATCTATCTTCAGTTGATAAAGTTCTGAAGGTTGTGAAGATAAGAATGATAGAGATACATATTTATAACCATTGAAACCCATAGATAAACTTATTATAGAAGAAATATTTACTCAAGAGATAATACATTTTTTGTAAATTACAATTAAGCCCTCGCCCAGAAAAATGATCTTCACTTAGACACAAGAATATTCTCTAAGTACTAAGGCTAAATATATGTGAGAAAAATGAGAAATTTAATGAAAATGATGAGAGAAGAAAAAGTGAGACCAAAGATCCTTTTCTGGATGAAATAAAATGATAGAGAATCACTCTACTTATAGGCCACATTGTGGTTTAAATATCAAAATAATCCATAAGAGAAATGAATGTCATAATCGATTAGGCTAATTGGTTATTGGACCTTAATAATCAATTGTTAAAGGCGCAAATGAAAGGTTTTAATATTTAGTCGTTACCAATCATTAAAAGACCATCCTAATCGATTTTAAACTC
This sequence comes from Vicia villosa, assembly GCF_029867415.1. NCBI lineage: Eukaryota > Viridiplantae > Streptophyta > Magnoliopsida > Fabales > Fabaceae > Vicia > Vicia villosa. The sequence continues at coordinate 136,130,758 of NC_081185.1, forward strand.
AACCTAATGAAAACAATCGATTCGGTTATTAGGTTTAATCGATTGTTTTGTTGGAAAAAGTCTTCCAATCAATTAGAACCTTGAGTCATGGCATCATTATTTTTTAGTATAGTATCACACAAGAGCCTTGAGTCTTCTGGCTTGATGAGACACGCGACATCTTTAAGTTGATTACCACCATTTGAGAGTTGAAAATATAAACCACATGTGAACCTTTGCATGTCTTCATTTGAATGTCGTTTGACCATATTGTTGACTTCAAAGAGATGACTTGATCTTTCAAGAACGTCTTCAAGAGGATATCAAGACAAAACATCTTGACATCTTCGACCGCTTAATCCATCTTCAATAGATAAGGACTTAAGCGGATATCGTTTAATATCAAGTGTTGCCATCATCAAAACTAAAAGTTAATCACTTGATTTGTAGCTTTGATATCAACAAATTTCACCACATAGGCGAGTTGGGCTATGGAGTCTCACTAGGGCCAGGGTTAACCTCAAAGCTCAGATAGCATTTATAGAGATACTTATAGATCATCCATCAAATATATCCTCCCATCAGCAGCACGGGTTGAACCCACAATCCCTCGATGTGTGAGTCAACTTCTTACTAACTTAGTCAATCTACCTTGGCTTAAGCTTATAGTTTTTAGTTTGTCATATTTTTTCCACTACTATCCTTATTATTTTAATTAAAATTAATTTTTATCTTTTATAATTTATTATAGTTTTAAGAAAAAAAATTAATTGCAAGCATATAAAATGTAAAGTTTTGTATCTTAAAAAAAATCGTAAACATCTTAATGCAACGATTCCTTATTATTTTCCTTGTTGTTTTCACTCCACCTTCCTGTTTTGTTTTTCTGAGCTAATTTCACCCTTACTCTCAATTGTTGTCGTTATTCACTCCTACTTTCTATATGAGTTGAATACATTTTTGTTTTATGTTTAATTTTACATATATATTTAAAAAATTTACATGTGCATTTTACATTTAATTTTATCGAGTGAAAATTAATTTAATAATAGTATATACAAGATAATAGATCTGATAAGTTATTAATTAAGAATGTTCGTTTATGTCATTTTATATTATCGACTAGTAGAACAACTAATTTACAAAACATTTCAATTAATTTATCAACTATTAATCATCTGTTTTAAACTACTAATTATCAGGGGTGTGGTCGTTCAAAAATAATCCGATCTAATATTTAAGGAGTGTGGAAAAATATCTAGTATATCGAATTTTTTAAAACATCTAATAAATCTTTTGTAACATTAAATATTTTAATTAATTTAGCATAAATCTATATTGAATTTTTTTGTATTGTCTATCAGATTTTTTGCAACTAAATTTTTTATTTATAAAATATAATTAAATAATGAGAATAATATTTTTGATATTATAAAAATATATGAAGGTGCCAAATGCAATATTGGAAGTGCCAGCTAAAATTCTTAAATTTTTACTATAAACAAACCTTACTGAAATAAAATTGGGCTAATTAAATAGACTACATAGAAGTGGTTACATATATCATATGGGCTGAGTAAATATTAAGGGTAGACATAATTTTTGTCTTTATGCACACCCTTACGTGCCAGAATTGTTTCCCTTTAAAATATCTCTTTTGGAACCAGAATAAGACATCAAATAATATGGAGGTAAGAAACTTGATAAATATAAATTAGTATAATTTAGTATATAATTATTGAGTTGAGTTGTGCACGCAGTGATTCACGTCTAGATTGTACTACTATAATACTAGTTTTAGACTTATAATAATGAAACAGAATTCATAAGACGTAAATTATATATATTATATTTATATTATGTATAACCATTCCATTTTTCAGGTAAATTAAACAAACTATATATTTTGATGAGTATCTCAACAATTTAGATATGACCGGCGGCGTGTACTCATCATACACATAGATTACGATATTGACAAGTTTTTTACTTTTTAATATTGTTTTACATATTATAATACCTTATAATGTGTATTGGTATGATGGATACTAAGCAAACCAAATAATATTGTATTATGGATTGTGTTAGAGATGGATCAAAGGTATTATAATATAATATACCTTTATAAAATTATAACATTACTTATTCATAATTGTTATTAGTTTCTAACTCAGTTATCCTTTAAAGATCAATTTAAATTCTAAACTAAATCGACAATATGATAACAAATATTTATGGGCAAAAAAATAATCTCAAATGAGTATTGTCGCGACTTAAGGAGGCGACTTAGACCCACACATGAAGATAATTCGCCAGCTAGAGTGGCGACATGATCCAAAAACAAGCGGACCCACAGATGAAGAAAATAATAAAATATAATAGGTAAAATAATTTAACTAAAAAAATTGAAAAAAAAAAGGAATGAGTGTTGTCGCTGAGGAAGTGGCGACTTTGTCCAACTTTTACACGTTGTCGTCAAGTCCATTGGCGAACTCAGTAAGGAGGTATTGTTGTCGCCACCCCTTGGCGACAACGTGTTAAAATAAACATTTTTGGACATTTATGTAATTATTTTGAAAAAATGGTTATTTTAATTTTTTTTAAATATAGTTATTGAAAAAAAAATCCCTGAATAACCCCTTATCCCTTATCGGAAGACCAATATATACATTTATTTATAAAAATTTGTAATTTGAATCTTTTATATTAGGTTCGAGTTTTAGGAATACTTGTTTTATTTAAATTTTGCTTATAATTTTTTTTTTATAAAAAAAATAGTATATATTCTTAAACTAACAACATATTATTTGTTGAAAATTAAATGTGTTTTTTTAAAATATTAATAGTAATATTTTTGGAAAAGTTATTATATTTAAATTTTTTGAGATTTTAAAAATGTAAAATTATTTATTAAATTACCAACTTGATTTTATGTATCATTTTCTAACCAATAATATAATATATTTATTTAATATTTGGTCGACTGATTGACATATCCGTTCATTAATGAGTCGTGTTTTGAGTTTGTTATAAATCCGTTTTCCACAAATATAAATATGTATCTCTAACATTTTTTATTCATAACTTTCCGAACTAAACACTGAGGAAAGTGATGAGAATTCTAGGAGAAATTTACAACGGTAGAAATTTATATGATTGTGCTCAGGCCCGGCCCAAGGGGCAAGCCACCAAGGCTGCTGCCTTGGGCCTCAAATATTTTACCTAGTATACTCATTCATGTCTACTAAAAAAAGGCCTCACATATTTTTAATAGTGAATGCAGCTATTACTAATTAAGTGTCTCGTAACTATTTTAATAGTGAATGCGTTGATGTATAGAGGTAAAGCAACACTCTTTACTTTAGGGGTGTTCGTGGGCCGGTTTGGTTCGGTTTTGAGAGAATCCGATACCCAAACCGATTAAAATTACATGGATTGGATTTGCAAATTTTTTCAATCCAAACCAAACCGAACCGAGAAACAACAGGTTGGTTTGGATTGGATTGATCGGGTAGATAAAAAAATATTTGAAAAAATAATTTATTTATGAAAATTAATTTTTTATAATATTATAAAAATATAGTATTAATAATGTTCAATCGTAAATATTAGACTAACAATTTTTTGTATTAGATTAAAAAATATCTAATATAATTATTTATTTGAATTAATATGATAATGAATGTGTTTCATAGCATTATGTTCAGTTACCACAATACACTAACCATTTTCTAATGCCAATTTAAAATAACATAATTTGTCCATATACGAGATTTCACTTTTTTTTCTTGTTCAAGTTGAATGTTTGGTAGTAATTCTTATGATAGTTAATTATGGTTGGTTTGGGTTGGGTTTGCGGGTAGAAAATTGAAAATCCGTTTTCCGAACCAATTGATATTGGATTTCATTGGTTTGGTTCGGTTCTTGCCCAAACTGAAAAAATGTCCAACTCAAACACTATGGTTTGGTTTGGATTCCGGTTTAGTTCGGATTTACCCGAACCAATGAACACCCCTACTTTACTTCGCATATAGGAATAAAACATGTCAGCATATAAAAAATTATATATCCGCAAAACTCATTATTGAAAATGAAATTGATTAACATATTATTTCATTTAGCTTTTATTTACTCAACAATCTTATAACTATTGATGAAATTATGAATTCTTAATTTTAAAATGCTAAACTTTATTTTTATAAATAACTAATTTTTAAATAATTTTATATTTCAAAAATATATTTTTCAATAATATAAATTTTATTATTTAAAAAAAATTATTGTGAATTTCGCCTTAGGTCTCCATTTGTGTTGGGCCGGCCCTGATTGCGCTCTCTTAGAATCTGGAAATATTTAAAGGTATATAAGAGGATTGAAATTTGAAAGACACTTCTAAACATTTTGGACTCATGTGATTCATATATAAAGAGTTAGAGAGATTGAGAAACACTTGAAGGTAGAAAATAGAGTTTATCTGTGAAAAGATGAGTGACTATTTTCATGTAATTCTTTTAGAATTTATTGTAATAATTCTTGGAATTATTAAGAATAAGAGAGTTTATTTGTTCTCAAGAGTAGATCGGTTTGACCAAACTACATAAATAATTTTTTTTTGTGTTCTTGTTTTTTATCTTCCTCCTACTTGATGTGGACTTGCTATCACTGGTTAATTGTAGATTATTTTGTTTCTTTGGTGCTATCTATTTTGGTTATCGTTGTTTTTTATCCTCCACATCTATTACTCTTCAGGAATTTAATGTTAAATTAAATTCAACAAGAATTTGATGTGCTTGAACTTATAAACAAATTTACCACTATTGTTAGAGTTCTCACAATAATATTTTGGAACTTAAACTATAATAATATGTGTGAATTGAAGAAAAAATATAGAATCTCCCATGGTTAACTCAATGTGTAAAAAGTATAGGTAAAAAACATAGTTAAAAGTTAACACAATAACAGTAGATCATCGAATGACGACATCACATTGGCATCTGGGTTCAGACAGTGGCAATCCTCAAGCAATGACTCTAGTTTGAGTAGTTCACAATTATTACGTTTATTCAAATTCGAATCGTGAATTATTTCGTTAATGGGTAGTGTTTTGGGACTTTTATGGATCTGTTGAGTTTCAGTAGTTATAAATATGTATCTTTATCACTATTGTTAGTAAGACTTGAAGAAAGACAGAAGAAATATGTGTTAATCCTTGTAGGAAAACTTAGAGAGACAAGGTATAAATTCCTTGGAACTCTTGGAATTTTGGAAAACTTTTGAAGTCATCTAACGGGATTCGAAAACACTTATAACATCTTGAATTTGTGTAATCATATACAGATAGTTAAAGAGATTGGAAAATACTTGATTATAATTCGGGTTTTTTCTTGGGAACTATGATAACTACTTTTTCGTAACTCTTTTGTAATTTATTGTAGCAATTATTGGAACTATACATAATAAAATAACTACTCTCTCTATATAGTGGATCAATTTGATCGATCTGAGTTAATAAATTCTAGGTATTCTTGTCTATTATCTTTCTCTTGCTTGTTGTGATTTGTTTATATTGATTGTAGATTATTGTTCTTTGTCTCACACATCTTCGCTATGAACAAAATCAATATTAATGTTAGATTTCAATGATAGCTTGTTGTGGTTGAACCTTGAAGAATTTTCTAGCAACTTCTCCCCTTTCTTTTCTGTGCCAACGATTTTCGAGTGGTAAATTATTTATACAATTTGACTAGGTTATTTTATCACGAGAACATCATGGTTGATAGTTTAATTGCACAGTTTTAGATGATGCCAATTTTTTTACCTAGTACTAGACTCAACTTAGTGATATATTTGGTGTCAAAAATAATCTTCAAACCTATATTAAATTTATAACACTTATAATACATTTCATTTATGCCATGTTAACAAAGATATTACTGATTTTGGTTATGCTGATTTTGACATCAAAAAATGGTAGAAGTTTATGTCACCATTTCTTTTGATACTTGTCATTTCAAAAAATGATATATTTTCAAATGATGAAAGAAGTTGTATTTGTTATCAATGATGTTTTGCAAGTGGTGCTTGAAAACGTTGAACAAGAAGAAAAGATAATATGGTTACAGAATTCACACAATGAAGCGAGAATAATTTTTTATGCTATAATTATATTCCTAATGGATTTTACGATGATTTGTATTATTAGTACAAAACATATAAGTCGGAAAAAGAAGTTGGAGATGCTATTAAAAAGAAGTATAATATTGATAAAACTGATAATAAAATATATTATGTGAGTCGCTACCTCAAATACCAAGCGAGTGATGAAAATATGATCTAGAACATTTCACATAAAATCATAATTGAAGGTATGCCTTTAGATGAATAGTTTAAGTAGATTGTATAATAGACAAACTACCCCCTACATGAAAGATTTATAAAACCTTATAAGGCTAAAAACCAAAGAATTTTCTCTAGAAAACCTGACAATCCGCCTCCATAATTAGGGAAAATTTTGCAAGAAAGACAAAAAAGATATAGTGTTGATTGTTTCAACTAAAAATACTAGAAAAAAAACTCATAGGTGTAGTCCTGAAGTTAGTTGTCAAATCTTGCAAGAATCAGAATCTTTGTAAGAATAAGAACCACTACTCTAGCAACCACAAGAATTGGAACCTCTAAAGGGTCCTAAATGTGAGCAAGAAACCACCCATAAAAATGTCATAGTTCAAAATTTATTTGCTACAATTGTGATAAACCGGGTTGGTTATATATAACACATGTGCAGGAACATGCCAAGTTCTTCTCCACATGAAAACCTTATTAAAGAGCCATTTACATATATAATTCATGGCATACAATTTATTGGAGTATTATATTAGTGGGGAGTCGATATTGGCGTCTCCCCCATGTTTTATACAATTTTATAATGCTCAAAACAGACCCAATTCAATATGATATAAATCCTAGCATTTCGACTACTACATGCTTGAGCGTACTTGGACTACAACATGCAGGATTTCAACATTAGCATGTGAACAAACTTCGATATCATGCTTGATCTCTGCCGAACTAAGAAGCTACCCATGTCGAGACTAGTGTTTGATCTAAAATCTTACAAAAATAAATTAATTTTAAAAGATGTGATGCATACTCAAGATATATGGAAGAATTTGGTTTCCAACTTTCTCACGTATATGACAAGGTTTACTAAGATTATTGGGACAAATCTGTACATCATTGTTAAAAATGACATTTCGGTTGGGAAAAACAACACCACTAATGAGTTTTCTTATATTTCACGGATTTTGTGATTTTTATATTTGACATGCTATACTTTTTCAAGCGAATAAACGTGTGAGTATCTAAAGGGGAAAGAACTCAAACTTTAAAAGGTATTTCTGATATCATATTTGAAAGATATAATGAGATATCTTGCAAAATAGGTGTTTCACTAAGAAACAAAAATGTTTCTTGCAAATACACATACTAATCCAAAGTAGTAATGTAAAATACCATCACAATTTTGGGGAATAAGAGTGAAAAGATTGATGAAGTTATTAATGAGGTAAGTAATATATAGGAAAGTTTTGACCTCATGAGTGATCGTGAATTCAAAAGTAGTTATCATGATAACAAGGATGAAGAAGATATGAAACACAAAGAAGCAGTAGGTGATAGTATAGTGATGCATATTACATTTTCCAAAATCACACAAATTCAAATATCCAGGATGAGTAATAGTGCCTGAAATTATGGTGGTGTGAAATTTAAAAATGTTCTTCTTATTTTAGGATCAAGTAAAAATTTTGTGTCACTTGCTGAAGTGAAAACTCACCCAACATTGCTAATTCATCAAATATTGTCGATGTTGAAATTTGCTATCAAATCATGAAGGAAACTATCTGGGAAGATAAAAGGAGCCCACATCCAATTGGATAGATTTATATTTACACAAGATCTTCTAGTGATGGAGACAAAATAATACTAAATGGCTTCATTGGTACTTGTAAGACCTCTTATCCAATATGTGAGGGTGAAAATGGATGTTGATGATAACAGTGTGACAATAAAAATATACATCAAGATTCTGGTATGCTACGTCTTTTTCTAAAGTCTACATGAAAGTGAATTTCCTAAGTACTCAAAGGTAAAGCAGAATAAAATCATTCATTCCAAATTGATTAATAAAACATGAGTTAAACTAATTACATTAAACAAAATCTATTGGAAGGCAACACAAATTTTCTTTCTTTTCATTTATTTTAGTTAGACATTTGTTGTTCAATTTTTTTAATGGTTAGTTATAACTTTTAATGTAAAACTTTTCTTATGTTAAATTCTCCAGGTGAGGAAGGTTGCTCGCTAGGCGAGCACATCAAATTCAGACAACCCAAATCTATCAATAATTTGCGGGGTGAGCAACCTTTCTCATGGGGCGAATCCTTCAGATCCATTATAAGCATGACATTTTTTATATTAAGTCTCGAACTATGGACAAAATAAACTATTGTATGAGACGAAGACTTGATGAAAAAAAACTAAAAACCCCAATGAGTTGAACTTATTGTTATTTCTTGTTGTTACATATCTTTTTATGTTTTTACATTAATTAGTCTATTTAAATTGTTTGTGAAAAAAGATGAAATATTGAGGCATTCAAAGTAACAAGTCTAGATTTGTGAATAATCAAATATATTTGCATGCTTAAGTTATTCTTTTTCAAATGCTTCATTTAAGGTTTAATTTTGTTATTTTCCTTGAAGGAGAACATGTACATGAATTCAATTACTTTATGTTAACAATGTAAGATTTCACTTATTAATTTATAATATGTTAATCCATTTTTGAGAATCACTTCAAGACCTAGCTTTTGAGTGTGTGTGTGCAACTTCATGTGATACAAATATTTAGTGTCAATATTTTCTTATTATTTACTTTATTTTTCTTATATATTTCTTTCACTTTGTATGCAAGAAGTTAAGGAAGTATTCAAGTCCTTGTTTGGGTTTGGAGTGATACCTACTTAGCCCAATAAAATCTACCTTGTGAGATAGTGATTTTTTGCTACTCGTTCGAGCCTTAAAGATTAACTTTTTTTTTTGAAATGATATACCCATTATCCTTTATTAGAATAGAAAAGTTCTTACATTTTTGTATTAGAACAGAAGATCATTTGTTTGAATTATAGGTTTTTATTCAAGTTAGGGAGAATAGGTTGTATGAAAGAAAAAATTAAAAGAAAAACCAAGTTGGCACACATTAGTGATGAAGATGAATATGAAAATATTTATTGTAAGAAAATATGACGATAATCAATGATAAAGCATGACAATATAATTTTTTTTTATATATTTCAAAACAGATTTGTAGTATTGTCATTGTTGATTGAGTAAAACAACACATGCTTGAGTGTTAAGCAATTATGATGATTGTGATTATATTCAATTAATTTTTAGTTTTAAAACTTAAAATCATACTTTAAATAAGTAATAGATTCACATTCATGCTAGGATACTAGTACTAGTGTGAGCATAAAAGTTTGATTTTGAATTCGCATTTTGATGAATCATGCAAACTTGAATCATTTTTAAACATGAAATTTTGATTGTTAACAAACCTTAAATATTAAAAAAATACATGTTTTCATGATTAAAACTTGTTTTAAGAAAACTTTGTAGGACTTTTATTTGAAGACAAACAAATTTTGAGTTGGGGAAAATTGATAAGTTTCTAAATGGAAGGGTTTTCCAAAGTGTATTCAGTGAAGCTATGATCTTGTTTTACAAGAAACTATGTTAAAAACACCGATTTTTTTGTATATTTTTAATTTAATAGGTTTCCATTGATTTTATATTATGTATGACCCTTTTCCCACACTATTTTAATAGGAAATTGATCAAGATTTCATCAGGAAAATTGATATGAGAATTAGTTAATGATCTAGAGAGATTTAAATATAATATTGAAGATTTCTGATAAAAGAAACTCGTTAGGTGAGAAAGATGGCTCCCAAGGAAAACTAATGACTTAATACTTACAATGATTCTATAAGAGAAAATTTGTGAGGCGGTCTAGGAAACTCACATAACATTTCATGTTGATTTAGTGACCGTCTAGGTACTTGAACCAACTTGAGTAGTAAGAAAAAATTGGAATACACTTGAAATCAAATTTATTTCCAAGTTTTATCCTCAATGAAAATGTGATGATGCCAAGATTCACATTGTTCCTTTCTCACAGTGAGCAGTTAAGAGTTTTTGTGAAGCATATGTCTTATTCAAGCCCATGTTAAGAAAGCTCAAACCACAAATATGATGAAATTATACAAGTTCACATTTTTAGGGACGACATGAAACAAAAACTAATTTTTTCTTTATGCAACAATAATCATATCACTCCTATATTTTGTTTGTTTTTCTTATATATTTCTTTCAATTTGAATGCATGAGGTTAAGGAAGTTTTAAAATCCTTGATTAGGTTTTGAGTGATACCTACTTAGCCTAGTAAAATTTATCTTGTGAGATAGTGATCTGTTGCTACCCTTCGAGCCTCGAAAATTAAATTTTTTTTATTTGTTTTGAAATGATATACCCATTAACCTTTAAAAGAGTAACAAAGTTCTCACATTTTTTGTATTAGAATAATAGATCATTTGTTTTCATCAGGTTTTTATTCAAGTTAGGGAGAATAAGTTGAATGAAAGAACAAAATTAAAAGAAAAACCAAGTTGACACACATTAGTGATGGGAATAAAAAGAAAAATACTTATTATAAGAAAACATGACAATAATCATTGATAAAGCATGAAAGATGCAAAAGAAAGAACAAGAAAAGAAATAAAAAGTTGTCAAGCTTATCAAAATAAATAAAAAATCATCGATAGAAGTTGTGAATTGGTATAAGAAGGGGTAATTATAATGTATACAAAAATAAATGCTCTCTCATTCTTAATGATTTTGAATACCAAGAAAAACAAATAATTTTTAAAGTCAGGCCTTGTTATAAACTTTATAAAGCTCTTATTGATTTATGACTGATTACATATTATTTTATACCGTTTATATATATTTCAAAATAAATTTGTAGTATTGTCATTGTTGATTGAGTAAAACAAAACATGTTTGAATGTTAAATAATTATAATGATTGCGATTCTTTTTGAACAATGGTTGACTTTGAAAACTCAAAATCATACTTTAAATACAAAATAGATTCATATTCATGATAGGATACTAGTGTGAGCATAAAAGTGTGATTTTGAATTCGCATTCTTATGAATCATGCAAACTTGAATCGTTTTTAAACTTGAAATCTTGATTGATCAAACCTTAAATATTAAAAAAATACATATTTTCATGATTAAAACTTGTTTTAATAAAATTTTGTAGGACTTTTATTCGAAGACGAACCAATTTGTGAGTTGGGGGAAATTGATAAGTTTTAAAATTGAGGTATTTTCCATAGTGTAATCAGGGAATCTCTGTTTTTTTTACAAGAAAATATGTTAAAACCACCAATTTTTGTACATTTTTTATTTATTAGGTTTCCACTTATTTTATATTATGTATGAACTTTTTCCCACACTTTTTAAAGGAAATTGAACAAGATTAATCAAGGCAATTGGTATGAGAATCAGTCAACGACCTAGAGAAATTTAAACATAAATATTGAAGGGTTTTGAGAAAAGAAGCTCGTTAGGTGACAAAGATGGCTCCCAAGGAAAACTAATGACTTGAGATTTTCAATGATTCTAGAAGAGAACATTTGTGAGGTGATATAAGAAACTCATATAACAAATTGGACCAACCTAAATACTTGGACCCGCCTGAGTAGTAATGACAAATTGGAATACACTTGAGATCAAATTTATTTCCAAGTTTTAACCTGAAAGAAAATTTAATGATGCAAAGACTCCCATTGTTGGTTTCTCACGGGGAGTAGTTGGGAGTTCCTGTGAAACATATGGTTGATTCAATCCCATGTTGAAAAACACCCAAACCGTAAATATGATGAAATTATACAAGTTTATATTTTTAGGAACAACATGAAACAAAAATTAACCTTTTCTTTATGCAACAACAATCATATCACTCATATATTTAGTTTGTTTTTCTTATATATTTCTTTCACTTTGTATGCATGAAGTTAAAAAAAAAAATCAAGTTCTTGTTTGGGTTTTGGGTGATACCTATTTTGTATTAGAATAGTAGATTATTTGTTTTAATTAGGCTTTTGTTTAATTTGGGAAGAATATGTTGTATGAAATAACAAAATTAAAAGAAAAACCAAGTTGGCATATGTTAGTGATGAAGATGAAAAGAAAAATACTCATTTTAAGAAAACATGACAATAATCATTGATAAAGCATTGAAGATGCAAAAGAAAGAATAAGGAAAAAAGAAAATTTTGACATACTTATCGAAAGAAAAAAAAAACATCGATAGAAGTTGTGAAGTGATATAAGAAGGGGATGATTATAATGTACACAAATATAAATGCTCTCATATTCTTAGGGATTTTGAATACAAAGAAAAAATAAATAATTTTAAAAGTCAGACATTGTTATTATATTTATAGAGCTCTTATTGATCTATGGATGGTTACGACAATTTGATGATCTCACATAGATTTAAAGTTAAAGTGACAAATGCATTCACTATAAATATGAAAATGGAGTTTGCACTATCATATTTTTCTATGTAGACCACTTAATTATATTTTATTAAAATATTCATGATGTAAATGTTGTGAAATCATTTTTGTGTATCAACTTTAATATGAAAGATCTCAGAGAAGCAAGTCTAATCATCAATATTAAGATTACTAACTAGAAAAGAGAAATTATTTGGATTTGCCTCACATATATTGTGAATATCTTTTAAATATTTAACTACTTTGACGATAAATGGACTTGCACAACATATGAGCCAACCACTACTAGAAAATTCGGTTTTAGTGACCGTAAAATTTTGGTCATTGTAGTGACCGAATTAGCCACCAAAATTTGATATTCTAGAGCCAATTTGTTTCAGTCACTAAATCGGTCTCTAAAATAAATCAGCCACCGATTTAGAGACCAGAATTTTGTGACCACCTATTCGGTCAGGAAAAATTATTTTTATATACAATTTAATTTATATATAAAATTAGAGACTGAAATTTCGGTCACTAATATTTTTTATTTTCTTTTTCTATTTTTAATTCTCTTTATATGCTACTATTTTCTTTTTTTTTTTTAAGATATGAATTCTTTTTCAATTTTTAATTTTATTAAAAGTTTCATCTTTTTTATTGTTTTAACAAATAATATATTTATATAAAAATATATGTATATATATCTTTAAATATAAAATATAATATTAGATGTTAAGTAGTGTAGTGGCAAGGTCTTATTATAATACACAGAAGTCATATGTAGGACTATTATGCAAGTGTACTAATATACCTATTATGAACCATTATGATACTATTGAGAGAGTAGTGAGATACCTAAAGAGAACCCACAAAATTCGTATTACATGATTAGAAGTCTTCATGTTTCCTTGAAGGATGCAATGATATTAATTTCAATAAAGGGACAACTTCTCTATCTATAAAAAAAAGTTGGATAATATACCTTCAATCAATTAACTAATAAAATTTTATTTTATTATATTTAATTAATTATTTAATAATCCAAATTTTGAAGATTTTTAATTCGTTTTACTCTATGAATAACTTTACTCATCTTTTTGAGACCTATAATAAGAATTTCCCTTTCAACAATCTATCATATTATTCTTAAGTTTTTTTTTGTAATCAAGATATATTAATGAAAGAACCAAAAGTTCTAGAACAAGAATACAATAGGACGAGACAAAAACTCGAACCGAAGAAAAATTACACTCCAAATACAACCTAAGAAAGATAAAACAAAGGAGATTTGCTAAATTCATAAAAGTTGTAATTGGTACGGGTAACTTTTTCTATGAACGACCAACGCCAAAGAAGTGCCTTAATGCTCCAAACAGTATCGAAAACATTCCAAGTATTATTCCGGAAGATGATCTCATTCCTAAGCTTCCAAATAGCCCAAAAGCTAGCCAACCAAATACTCCCTTCTCTACCGAATTTCACCTTGTTGGACTTGCAAAAACTATTCCATCTCAAAAAAATGCTCATGATGCAATCAGACTCAGAATCAATAAAACCGATCCAACTAGCCACCTCCTTCCAATTAATAGCGGAAACTCCACAAGAAAATAAAATATGATTCAATGTTTCCCTTTCCGTTCTGCATAGCACACAAACAGTAGAAGAAGGTAAAGATATACCTCTAATAAGAAGAAGATCCCTTGTTGGCAATCTATTAATAAAACATCTCCAACCAAAAGCCTTAATCTTGTGAGACACATCCAATTTCCAATTAAGATTAAAAGCTTTGACAAACTCCTTCTCTGGGCCAAAAGGAACATGGAAAACGTTTGAAAGCGCATAACAACTCCTAACCGAAATACACATTGTCCTCTTTCGCCGACCACGAAACGCCATTGCTGCCCGAAACAACAGGCTGAAAATGGCGCAAAAACAGTCTTAGGCGCTGCACTGCAGTAGAAGCCGCCGAACTGTTTCTAATCGGGATACCGAACTCCCTCGACTCCCAAACACCGTTGACCTAACGGCCCATACCCGCCACCGCCACAAATTTCAACTCCTATAGGTTAAACGCATCCGAAAATAAATCCATTAATCACTTATCATCCAACCAATTCGCGTGCTAAAAGGAAGTGTTGTAACCATTACCGATATTAAATCTACAATTGTTGACAAAAAAATTCTCCTTGTAACTATTCTCCAAAGAAATAATGTCCTTCCACCAAGAAGATTTAGAAACCCTCTTGCAATTATTCTCATCATAAGAAACAACAAGTAAATTAATACCACCATATCTAACTTTCAAAACTGTGTACCATAAAGCTTCCGAACCTTCTAGAATTCTCCATCTCCATTTATGGAGAAGAGCAAAATTAAAATTACGAATCCTTCTCAACCCAAGCCCACCCTTCTTAATGGGAAGACATACATATTCCTCCAACTAACCCAGTGAATTTTCCTACCTTCGACCGATCCGCCCCAAACAAAGTTACTTTGCAACCTCGTAATTTCATTTAAAACTTTCACGGGTGCCTTGTAAAAAGAAAGCAAGAATATCGAGAGACTACAAAGCACCGACTTGAGAAGAGTTAATCTTCTACCGAAACTTAACAAACGAGCCTTCCAATCCGTAAGCCGAGACTTGATCTTATTCAAAATCAAATTCCAAGATAATATTCTTCTAGGATTAAAACCTATAGGAATATCAAAGAAAATGAAATGTTTCTCTTCCTTTCTATAAGATAAAAAACTAGAAGCAATGTCCAAAAAATTATCACTAACATTAATGCCAATTAGCTTATTCTTGTGGTAATCAATCACTAGTCTCGATACAATCTCAAAACCCTTAGTATCAAAACCCTTAGAAATTAGAATATTATTCTTTAGTGGCTAGTAGCTATATATTTAGCATAGCGAGATGAGTTATTTTTGGAAAATATGTATTTTTATTTAAATTTATTAATTATGTAATAGTTATTGGTGCCTGTGTGTCACTATTGGTGGTGCATAGCATAGTTTCACCATGTAAGAATTATTCTAGTGGAGGAGCCGTAGTGCATCAACTCATCATACCTTGACTCAATTATTTTTCTAAAATGGATTTCATCTCATCCATAATGTAGGTGTCCCCATGCTGCAGTATTAAACATGAGAGCCATATTCACCTACGAAATACATATGGTATAGTGTTAATTGCATGTCAATATCGATGTCTGATCAAGTAGCAACCTCCTAAATTTATGTTTTTTTCTTTGTCTGATTGATCTAGTTATTCCAATTCCATGGATATAATGTTCATGGAAAAGCTAGTCAATCAATAATGTAGATAAAGTATCAAATCAATAATCATTAAGTCAACGATTCGTCCAACTTTTTTAGTTTATACCTTTTTCAAAACAAATACAGAAAAATAAAATTTGGATGACAAGATTTTTATTTAACAACACTTGCTTAACAATCACATGTAGTGTATGACATTAATTAATTCAATGAAAAAACTCATAATAACTACGTGTCTTACACTTCTTTTCTTCTAGTTGGATGTACTGCTCATTATTATATTATTTGAGTGGTAATAGTATATGCAAAAGAAAACCAGATAGATTAAATGAAAAAACATATATTCATTTGGATAATGCTTTCTCAAGCAAGTGAATGTGATCTTTATTGTTGTGAATTCAATGCCAAGAACAAAGTATAAAACAAGGAAGAATAAAGGACAAGGAAGAAGAGGAACACAAGAATTGGTTATAACTGCTATTCTTTTACTTTCTCTTAAAACAAGATTACAAGTTTACAAGAATAACAAATAACCTCTCTCACCCTAAATTAGGATTTGCAGCTTAGCAATGATGAGAGACTAGTATGCTATTTATAATAAAACCTAACATACTAACTAATGGGCTTTTTCAGCAAGGCCCATTACACAAGCCAACTTAATAAACAAGCTAACTTAACAAATTAGGGTTTAAACACTAAAACCTAATTTAACATGCTAACAACCCTAGCATCTTCGACATCTGCATGCTAGACCCATCTTCGACTACAGCATGCACACTTCGACACCAGCATGTGAACAATCCTTCGACTTAATGCTTAACTCTGTCGAACTGTCGAACCAAGAAGCTACCCTTCGACAATACTAGAGTTCGATCCAATATCTCACAAATCTCCACCTTGGACCTAACTCTACAACGTCAAGGAACAAACTAGCTTTCTTCATGCAGCTTTATCAACTGCATACAGTGGAAAAACTTGCAACTCGGCAATGTCTTGGTGATCATATCAGCAGCATTGTCTTCAGTCGAAACCTTCAGCACTTGGACTTCTCCACGCTCGATTACTCCTCTGACGAAATGCAGTCTCACATCAATGTGCTTAGTTCGCTCATGATAGGCTGAATTCTTCGACAGGTGTATTGCACTTTGACTATCACATTTAACAGTGATACCTCGACCTTGAAGTTTCAGCTCCTTCGCAAAACCTTCAAGCCACAATGCTTCTTTCACAGCTTCAGTGAGAGCAATATATTCCGCTTCAGTGGTTGATAGAGCAACAACCTTCTGAAGAGTTGCTTTCCAACTAATTGCTGTGCCAAACATAGTGAAAACATATCCAGAAATAGACTTTCTAGAATCCATACAACCTGCATAATCAGAGTCGACATATCCTTCTATTGCTGCTTTACTATCTTCACCCAAGGCCCCACCATAAATTAGGACTCTATTCAGAGACCCATTTATGTACCTTAAAATCCACTTCAATGCTTGCCAGTGAGCCTTTCCAGGATTCGCCATGTACCTGCTTACAAGACTGACTGCGTAAGCTATGTCGGGTCTAGTACAAACCATAGCATACATCAAAGAACCAACTATATTAGCATACGGAATGCTATTCATATAGGCTCTTTCGACATCAGTACTGGGACACTGATCAATACTCAGCTTGAATTGAGGGTTTGTTGGAGTCACAACTGGCTTCGAATTCGACATACCAAACTTTTCAAGAATCTTCCGTAGATATGCCTCTTGAGATAGACATAACTTCGACTTCTTTCTATCTCTTCGAATGTCAATTCCAAGAATCCTGGAAGCAGCTCCCAGATCCTTCATATCGAACTCCTTATTGAGTTCAGCCTTCACCCTCATCACATCTTCAACATTGTTGCTTGCTATGAGAATATCATCCACATAAAGCAACAAAATAACAAATGAATTACCAGGTCGAAATCTGAAGTAAACGCAGTGGTCGAACTGACTTCTAATGAAACTTATGCGTGCCATGAACTTGTCGAATCTCCTATTCCACTGTCGAGGAGATTGTTTCAGCCCATACAAAGATCTCTTTAACTTGCACACATAATCTTCCTTCCCCTTTTCGACATACCCTTCAGGTTGCCTCATCAGGATCGTTTCATCTAGATCACCATACAAGAACGCAGTCTTCACATCCATCTGTTCCAGTTCAAGATCGAACTGTGCCACCATGGCAAGCAACATTCGAATGGACCTATGCTTCACAACAGGAGAAAACACATCATTGAAGTCGACACCTTCTTTCTGAGTGAAACCCCTTGCAACTAACCTTGCCTTGTATCTTTTCGACGTCACTCCTTCAATTCCTTCCTTAACTTTGAAAATCCATTTACAGCTGACTAACCTTGCCCCAACAGGTTTCTTGATCAGTTCCCAAGTATGATTATCATGAAGAGATTTCATCTCATCATCCATGGCCTTCAGCCATTCAGTCTTATTTCGACTCCTCATAACTTCCTTATAGTCTCTAGGTTCTTCGTCTAGAACCTCACTTGCAGAGATTAAGGCATAAGCTATAAGATCTGCATACCCAAGTCTCTGAGGTGGTTTGATGACTCTTCTCGACCTATCTCTCGACAATAGGTAGTCATCGTCAGTTTCCTCAACTTCCTCAGCATCTTCTGCTTCTTCTTCGACTTCATCAGGGACATGCAATTCAGCATCAACATGCTCCACCTCAACAGGAATCTCTACCTGTTCCAGCTCTTCGTCAGATGTTTCTGTACTTCGACCAACATCATCAGTTTTCTTAAAAGCCATTTCAGCTTCATTGAAAACAACATCTCGACTGGTGATACACCTCCTGTGACCTGGCTCTAGGCACCATAGCCTATAAGCTTTGACTCCTTCTGGGTATCCCATGAACATGCATTTCAGAGCTCTAGGTTCGACCTTGTCTTGCCTAATGTGAGCATAGGCTATGCAGCCAAATACTCTCAGTTTGTCGAGATCTGGTGGATGTCTCGACCAAACTTCTTCAGGTGTCTTCATATCTAACGCTGTCGAAGGACATCTGTTTATCAGATATGTTGCTGTCGCAACAGCCTCAGCCCAGAACACCTTTGTTAACCCCGCACTAGTCAACATGCATCTGACTCTCTCCAAAATAGTTCGATTAAACCTTTCAGCCAAACCATTTTGCTGTGGAGTACCTGCAGTAGTTCTATGCCTTGCAATACCAGAGGCAGCACAAAAACTGTCAAATGCCTCATTGCAAAATTCAAGGCCATTGTCGGTTCTCAACCTCTTGACCTTTCTGCCAGTCTGATTTTCAACCAGAGTCTTCCAACTTTTGAAATTCTCAAAAGTTTCATCCTTAGTCTTCTGGATGAATACCCATAATTTTCTGGAATAATCATCTACTATGGATAGAAAATACCTTGCTCCTGAATGTGATGGACACCTTGCAGGCCCCCAAAGATCAGCGTGGATGTAATCAAGGGATCCATGTGTTCTTTGTTTGCCTTTGTTGAACTTCACTCTGCAAGATTTTCCAAGTACACAGGGTTCACAAAACTTCAGCTTTTCGACTTTGTATCCACCAAGCAGATTTTGTTTCCCTAATTCGACCAGACCCCTTTCGTGGATGCAACATTTGTCGAACCACTTACAACTTCAGCCTCAAGGGTATACAAGCCTTGTTTCTTCACGCCTCTCAAGACTTCCTTCGAACCCTTCATGACTCTTAGGATACTTTTCTCTCCTTGGAAAACATATCCTTTCTTGTCGAATTCACCAAGAGAAAGCAGATTTCTCTTCAAATCAGGAACATACCTGACTTCAGTCAACAACCTTATTGACTCATCATGGAGCTTGAATCTCACAGATCCAACACCTGCAATCTTGCAAGCCTTGTTGTTTCCCAGCAATACTGATCCACCATCTTGATCACATAATTCCTCGAACAAGTCTTTGTTTGGAGTCATGTGCCAAGTGCAACCTGAATCCATAATCCACTCCTTCTTAGAGTCACTGCTTGAAACCACAAGAACATCAGATGATTCGAAATCATCTTGAACAATGGCAGCGTTGCCATTATCCTTACCTCCATGATATTTCAAGCGTTCAGGACACACCTTTCTTGTGTGACCCTCCTTCTTACAATGGTAGCATCGAATGCCAGATGCTTCGCCACTGTAAGTCTTCGACTGGCTTTTGCCTTTCTTCTTGTCGAACTTACCATCCTTTCGTAAGAGTTTTCCTTTAACGGCCAAACCTTCGCCAACAGTCGAAGGTTTATGCTCCTTTCGTTCATTCAAGTCCTTAGAGTACAAGGCTGATTGAACTTCTTCAAACGTCAGGGACTCCCTTCCATACAAGAGAGTTTCTTTGAAGTGAGCATGTGATCGAGGCAAAGAACACAATAGTAACAGCGCTTGATCTTCATCATCGATCTTCACATCAATATTTTCAAGATCAAGAATCAGCTTGTTGAACATATCCAACTGCTCAGCCAATACTTTGTCTTCAATCATCTTGAATGAATACAAAGCTTGCTTCAGGTAGAGTCGATTTACCAGCGATTTGGTCATATACAAACTTTCAAGTTTCACCCATAACCCTGATGCCGTCGTCTCCTTTGATACCTGCCGGAGAACCTTATCACCAAGGCTCAACAAAATTGCGCTGTGTGCTTTCTCGATCATATTTGTCTTCTCCGCTGCCGTCAATTCTGCATTCATGGCTGCCTCTCCCTTCAACGCTTCCAAACAACCCTGCTGAACCAGTAGGGCTTTCATCTTCAAGCGCCACAGGCCGAAATCATTCACTCCGGTGAACTTTTCAATCTCATACTTTGTTGAAGGCATCTTCTCCACGATCACCGCACCAATTTGTTGTGAATTCAATGCCAAGAACAAAGTATAAAACAAGGAAGAATAAAGGACAAGGAAGAAGAGGAACACAAGAATTGGTTATAACTGCTATTCTTTTACTTTCTCTTAAAACAAGATTACAAGTTTACAAGAATAACAAATAACCTCTCTCACCCTAAATTAGGATTTGCAGCTTAGCAATGATGAGAGACTAGTATGTTATTTATAATAAAACCTAACATACTAACTAATGGGCTTTTTCAGCAAGGCCCATTACACAAGCCAACTTAATAAACAAGCTAACTTAACAAATTAGGGTTTAAACACTAAAACCTAATTTAACATGCTAACAACCCTAGCATCTTCGACATCTGCATGCTAGACCCATCTTCGACTACAGCATGCACACTTCGACACCAGCATGTGAACAATCCTTCGACTTAATGCTTAACTCTGTCGAACTGTCGAACCAAGAAGCTACCCTTCAACAATACTAGAGTTCGATCCAATATCTCACATTTATATTAGTCTTTATTGAATGTGTATTTTCTATATAATATATAGATTACTTTAAATCATATGTTACTAAGAATCTGGTGGTTCTATAGCACAGCGAGTCTGGACATGCGTCTGAGTTCAACTTCCTATTTTTTTTATATTCTCTCTAATTTAATAATCAATTTTTAAATAAAAATCAAGAGTAAAATTAGTAAAAACGGGATGTGAAAACTAAAACAGATGAATAACTAATAATCCAACTCAATTAATTATTTTTTATCTAAGCTGTCTAAAATTCTGACTCCGCTTAATCAAAATAATACTTTCTTAAGGATATATATGATAAAAATGTGTCATTTAATTTAACTAAAGGAACTTTAGTGAGAATTTTCATATTGATAAATAAACCTGTTTAATGCATGGTTATTTGGATGTTTCATGCAAAGATTATCCACATGATTTTGGTATGATTATGGCAACGGTTTTAGAACGTTATCTAGCATTAGACATGAATTAGATGATGATGCTAGCACGCATAACACTTTGCCGTGTTATTAGAAACACAACATAATGCAACCCAAATACTTTGTGTGATTATTAGTAACATTAAGTAACCGTATAATTTATCAGGGCCGGCCCATGCTTTAGGCAAGTGAGGCCTTTGTCTAGGGCCTCCAAAATTTGTTTTTTACCTAGGCATATGTTATATTCTTGCTACATTAATTAATTACTATTCATAATCATTAATGCACCGTTGCAATTTGGAAATAAGAAGCTAAATAGTCACTACTATATTGTACCTAAACATGCATTTGCAGAGCATCTTTTTAATTTAATAATTTGACTCATTAAATTTCTCTCTCTCAACCAGTGTTTTAAAAACCGGACCGGCCGGTGGGACCGGTCGAACCGAGAACCGGCCAGATAACCGGTCTGGTTCAATAGTCGGATCGGGTATATCATCAAACCGGTGGGAACCGGAAAAACCGGGAAAACCGAGAAAATCGAAAAACCGGCGGTTTAATTGCTTTTTTTTTGTTTTTTTTAACTTTTTTTTAAACTTTTTTTTTAATTTTTATTTAAACTTTTTTTTAACATTTCTTTTAAATTTTTTTTAAATATATTTAGTAGTGTATTACTTAAATAACATTCTCACGTAGTTTTTTTCGTTAGTGACAAATTAAAAACTTTATTGTCTATTTGTTATCTTTGCTAATAAATTTTCTTAAATAGCATAAACATATTGAATTTTATTTGATGAGGATTCTATTTTGAATTAAATTTGGTACACATTGGAGTTATTTTGTTATAAACTATTCAATTAGATTATGTTGTAATTAGACTTTGTTTAGATTATGTTGTAATTAGACTTTGTAATTTTTACTATTTTGTTATGTGTGATACCTTTGTTTAAAATTTGAATTTAAGTTATGGAATTGTGAATTTATGATATGATATTTTTAAAAAATTTAAAAGCTAGTTATATTTTTTTAGAGACTGGATCATCCGGTTCGACCGGTTTTATACCTATATAATGACAGGTCTATTCAACCGAGTTATCCGGTTTAATCCGGTTTGGTCGTGCGGTTCGACCAGTGACCCAGTGGTTCGACCGATAAACCAGTGACCCAGTACCCTCACCGGTTCGATAACCGGTCCGGCTTTTAAAACACTGCTCTCAACATCAATTTATATTAAAGAATACTCCCTCTGGTCCCATTTATAAGAAAAGATTCTCTTATTAGATACATTGAATAAATAATGTATCTGGACAACATACTGTCTAGATACATTATTTATTCAATGTATCTAAAAAGAGAATCTTTTCTTATAAATGGGACCGGAGGTAGTACTAGTAGATACAGAACAATTTTACTATCATTACTGTACCATTGCAACTTGGAAATTAAATAGCCACTACTACATTGCACCTAAACATATATTTGTAGCAGCTTTTTAATTTAATTATTTGACTCATTAAATTTCTCTGGCTCAAAATATATTTATAAAAGAATAGATACACAACAATTTTTCTGTACGTGCTTATCCTATTTCCTCTTTTTCATTCTCTACTTCCATCCAATCACATTCATCTTGGTTGTACGTACCTCTCTCATCTCTCATTCTAGTTTTGCAAAGAAAAAAAGATCAAATATTATCAAAAAAAAGATTGTAAAGAAAGAGGACAAAAAGAAGAACAACAAAGATAAGATTAAAGAAGCAATACAAAAAACAGGTTTTAATTTTAAAAGAAATAATAAAAGTAGAAAATGATACACCAATTGATATACTTAATTATATAAAGAGACTTGATTCTTTTCCAAATGCGTATATTGCTTATAGAATAATGTTAACAATTCCTATAACTGTTGCATCTGCTGAGAGAAGTTTTTCAAAATTAAAGTTAATAAAATCGTATTTAAGATCAATAATATCTCAACAAAGATTAAATGGGTTGGCTTTATTATCAATTGAAAAAGAAACTCTAAATGAAATCGATTATAATAATTTAATAAATAATTTTGCATCTCAAAAATCTCGTAAAATAAAATTTAAATAAAATTTATTTTTAACTTAAAAAGCCTCATTTTAAAATCCGCCTCGGGCCTCAATATGTGTTGGGCCGGCCCTAGTTAATAATTTTTATTTATTTATAAAATAGTTAGGAATAATTTGGAAACAATTATAATTAATATCATTTTTAAACTTTGAAAATATCAATTAAAAACATATATATATTTTAAAAGAATGACACCTAAAATTAATTGAAACACTGGAGTATTTATTTAGGGGGTCTCTTTCTTTATCAAGAAAATAATGCATGCGTTTAGATTATCTTTGGTCAATATACATGGTTACTTTTTGTTTTGGAGTATTATTTTATCAATTTATCAATATGAAAACCAATAAATCTAACTACGTAGAACCTCCCCCGTGAATAGCATTTTATTTTGTAATAAGACATAAACGACATAGGAAAATTATTAGATATTGGATGGTAGATAGAGTCGAGACAATTTAAAAGCTGATTAGGAGAGTGGTAAAACCATTGGCCATACTCCCTCCTTAAGAAGATGCGTGAGTTTTCTGGATTTTGCTTCAACCATGAGTCGGGCACAAAATATACAAGCACAAAGCACGAGGTGAGTAGGTCCAAATAATAATAGACTAATGATTACCCTCCTCAACACATTAATATTTGAAAAATATATTAATTTAAGTACATGAGTAAATAAGAACAAATACAATAAACGTCTAATCTAATACAACTAATCGAAAATACACATTAGAACTAAACAAAATATAGTTATGGCTTCAAATATGTAGGTATTCTTACCATTCATTTATCCTTCTTCGAAATTCCTAGAAAATCAACAACATAATTAGGGTAGGAATTCTTCTTCGAAATTTTTAGAAAGCCAAAAACATAATTGGGATGAGAGAACTATATTTTTAATTTGGATCCTCGGCAGCATGTTATGTTAAATGACAGCCAATTTGGCAGCCTATTAATAGCCCTTAAATTCATCAAACATGTAATTATAAAAATGTACTAATTGTCTTACAAATTGATAATGTATTAATTAAAAAGGAAATAATTAGTAGGAAATCAAATATTCTATCTCTTAATAATTAATTAATTAGTGATTGGTAATTCTATTTTATATATTTTTTAAAATATAATTTTTAATTCATAGATAAAATCAATCAATTTTTAATTTAAGATAAAATCAAATATATTTTAAATATATTTTTTAATTCATAGATAAAATCAATCAATTATTTAACCTTTAATCAAATATTCATAGATAAAATCAACCAATTTTTAATTTAAGATTCCTAGTTTATATATTTTGTTTTTAATTCGTTTAAAAATTTCTTATAAATTTTAGTTTATATAAATTTTTCAATACTAATTTTAGTTCCATTTTAATAATTTAATTTATATTAATTTATTTGTAAATTTAAAATGAATATTAAATTGATAAATTAAATATTAATTATTTAAATTAAAAATGACATAAATATACTAAAAATTAAATAATTAAAATAATAATTTAAAAATTAAATTAAAGGTTAAATAATTAAATATAAAAATTTCAATGGTAATACCTAATTAAGTTTCTTTTTAAGAAATAATACATAATTAGTTAAAAGCCCACGGATAAACGACTATAGAGGAAATCCATGCCATGCAACGTAATTTTATATGGGGAGACACTATTGACAAACACAGAATTCATGCAGTTGGTTGGGATACTCTCACAAAACCCAAGGCTTTGGGAGGAATTGGGTTGCGAAACTTAGAGGTGGTTAATACGGTTTGCCTTATGAAACTGGGATGGAAGCTCCATAATGGTTCTACTGAGTTATGGTGCAGTGTCCTTCGTGATAAATATATGAAAAGAGACAATGGAGAAAGCATTAAAGCAAAAACTTATGATTCTTCTCTTTGGAAGGACATTGTTGGAATAATGCCGATTTTGTTTCAAACTGGAATTTGGTGTGTCGGTGATGGTAAATCTATCAATGCTTGGGAGGATAATTGGCTTGGAAATTCGTATAGATTATGGGAGTGGGATGTGACAATTCCAAGTAATCTATGTGGAGCTAAAGTGTGCGACTTAACTGATAATAATAGAGAATGGAACTATGAGATATTACAAAACTGGTTGCCTTTGCAATGGATAAACAAGCTTCAATCCTGCTTGCCGCCACGGGAAGGAGCTTTTAATGATGTTTTCTGTTTTGCAGGTACGAGCAATGAGGAGTTCTCCTTTAAAGATGTTTTTAATGAGGTTGCGGGGTTTGATGATTATCACGATGGGGACAATTGGCTGGATATATGGAAGCTACACGTCCCTGAGAGATGTAGAAGCTTCATGTGGCTGTTACGTCACGATAGATTATTGACGAATCATAGCAGAAGTCGGAAGGGCCTAGGAAGTGCCGCCTGTAACCTGTGTGGTTGTGCTTGCGAGACAACTCTCCATGCACTGCGTGACTGCCCTAGATGTGTGCCTATTTGGCGAAGCATCGTTCCCAGCAGCATAGCGAGAGATTTCTTTCATACAAATCTAGTCAATTGGTTCTAGCTTAATCTGAGAGAGCAACGAGGTATAAACAAGGAGTGGGGGAGTCTCTGGGCCATCATTTGTCATGCTATGTGGAGCTGGAGAAACAAGGAAGAGCATATAGAGGGTTTTAGGAGACCTACAAATCCTATGATTCAGCTTTTGAAGAGGAAAGATGATTATGCTGAAGCTTGTTCCAAATTGGGGCAGAAGTTAGGTAATGAGCATAATAAAAGATATATTGGGTGGCAACCGCCTACTTTGGATATGGTCAAGCTCAATACGGATGGAAGGAGAAAAGGAACTGGAGTTGCAGGGTGTGGAGGTCTCATTCGAGACCACAATGGCAAGTGGATATGTGGCTTCTCAAAACATTTGGGAGAATGTAGTGTTTTACTTGCAGAATTTTGGGGAGTTTACGTAGGTCTCAAGCTCTCCAAAGATATGGGATTTCAAAGGGTGGAGGTAACTACCGATTCTCAGATAGTTATCAAAGCCATTCATGAGAACAACATTAGCAAGACAGAGTGCAAGGCGGTGCTCCGTGACACTTGTCACTTGATTCATGATTTTGAGAATGTTCTTGTTGTGCATAGTTATCGGGAAGCCAATAGATGCGCGGATGCACTAGCAAATATCGGGTACACAATACATCAATACTGTGTGTATGATGCTCCTCCAGATACTCTCCTTCAATTACTGGAGGATGATATTCATGGTTTAGTCTACTCGTTTGGTAGAGTTCTTTAGTTGTTTTTTTCTTCGGGCCTAGGCCCTCCCTTGTATCAAAAAAAAAAGGTTGGGTGGAGCTCAAACTTACAAAGAGAAATAAACATGGTGGATCTAGTATTTCACAAACTCAAGAACATATGGTATTATTAAATTATCAAATTTATTTTACCTTTATTTAATTACATAAACTCTCCTTTTATTTTATTTTCATTTATGTAGAAGGAGAAAGGTACAAATTGTATTAAAGAGCTATATGAAATGTCTAATACAAGTGCTTCACAAAATCAAATGCAATATGCAGTGCCGAAAGCAAGTGTGCCTTCACAACTTAATTGTGCATACACTCAAAAATCTATGGTTAGCTATTGACAACTTGTGTTTGAGACTAAACTTATTTATGTTTAGGAACTAACTGGTTTTGTCATATTGTGTAGGAAAACATTGAAACTTCGATGCAAACTGGTGTCACTAGTTTTACTAGCTTATTGATGGTAAATTTTAAATTATATGATTCACTTTCACTTCCATATGATAATACTAACTTATATTTTTTAAATTATAGGCACAATTTGACAATAGCGCATTGACCAATTCACAACTATAACGAAGTGATGAGATGCTATCAATTATGATCAACTTGTGAACGTTGGATACAATTTTTTTGCTTTTAAGACTATTTGATTAGCTTTTAATAATTATATTAGGTGCAATTAGATCAATACGTTCATTACTTTATCACTATTTAGAGGTTGTCAACTTGTCGCGGCCTCTAATTAATTGTTCTTAGTTTTTAACTAATTATGTATTATTGCTTAAAAAAAACTTAATTAGGTATTACCATTGAAATTTTTATATTTAATTATTTAACCTTTAATTTAATTTTTAAATTATTATTTTAATTATTTAATTTTTAGTATATTTATGTCGTTTTTAATTTAAATAATTAATATTTAATTTATCAATTTAATATTCATTTTAAATTTACAAATAAATTAATATAAATTAAATTATTAAAATGGAACTAAAATTAGTATTGAAAAATTTATATAAACTAAAATTTATAAGAAATTTTTAAACGAATTAAAAACAAAATATATAAACTAGGAATCTTAAATTAAAAATTGGTTGATTTTATCTATGAATATTTGATTAAAGGTTAAATAATTGATTGATTTTATCTATGAATTAAAAAATATATTTAAAATATATTTGATTTTATCTTAAATTAAAAATTGATTGATTTTATCTATGAATTAAAAATTATATTTAAAAATATATATAAAATAGAATTACCAATCACTAATTAATTAATTATTAAGAGATAGAATATTTGATTTCATACTAATTATTTCCTTTTTAATTAATACATTATCAATTTGCAAGACAATTAGTATATTTTTATAATTACATGTTTGATGAATCTAAGGGCTATTAATAGGCTGCCAAATTGGATGTCATTTAACATGCTGCCGAGGATCCAAATTAATTTTTAATTTAGTGGAGTTCATTATCTTATGAGTCAACTCGGTTATCCAGAATTCACAATCATTATTCGTATTTTACTAGTATTACTCTCGCGTTCTATATGTAAAACTAAATATCAAAGTATTTCACTTCACAAAACATGAAAGACGACAACTTCCTACTTTACCTTGTCATACAGAACAATTGAAGCTACGAATTTTGATCAAATTTAATCAAATATATACGAACAACTAAATCTAATGCCCTCAAGGTAAGTTCTTACGGAAGTTTCTGTCCCCTTAGCATGAGACCATTTTCCCCAAGACAATATCCAACATTACCTACCTCCTTTGTTTCATGATGATATCTTTGAAAACATTATTTTTTGAAATATATCTTATATAAATATGTGATTTTGAAAATATTTTAATTTTTAATAATATATTTATAATAGTTGAGGTCAAAATTAGTCTCTTAATTTATAAAAAAAAATGTGTATAAAATCTTGATTAGTATTTTTTACAAAAATTATAAAATACATTTTTGAAAATATAAAAACTATTTCTAAAGCTAAAAGAACCCTCTATTTGTTTTAAATTTTTAATTTATATCATTTTAGAGTATTAACAAAATATTATTATATGTGTAACAATCATTACATTTATTATTTCAGATAAAAACATAATAAATTAAATAAAGAGAATGTTGATTTTATTAATTTAGCTTAATTAAATAGTGATATAAATCGTTGTATGTCTATCCCTAAATATAAATATTTATTTGACATAAATTTTTTCATAGATCTAAATATATGTTTAAATTACTAAAAATGGTTATTAATTTATTTTAAAAAAATCCTAATTAACATTATTTATCTTAGAATATGAAAATTCAATATTAACTATATATTCTCCTTAAATTAAATATAAGCACGTAAAGAAATCTGGAAAATTAATATTAACTATAGACTAAATATATACCATAAAAAGTGAAAATTTCTTTACCCACCTCCCTATGGGGGTCACCCCCAGCGAAAACCCCACTTTACCCCTGCTTCAGAAATGCATTTTAGAAATATTTTTTTTTCTAAATTTTTTCAGACTTCGGAAGTGCATTTCTGAAAAAATCCCAAAAATTGATATTTTGATTAATTCGGAGATGCATCTCCGAAAAAATAAAAAAAAATTCTAAAAATCCCAAAAATTAATTTTAGGATATTAATTAATTCATATATCCTAAAATTGCTTATTAAAAAAATTCATATATCATAAATTTGATATAATTTATGAGTAATGAATAATAATAATTATATATTTTGATATATTTTATGAGTTATGAATAATAATTATTATATATTTCTATTCTAATTCATATTTTAAAATTTAAAATAATTTTAATTAAAAAAACTAAAATAATTTCACTTACAAAATGAGTTATAATTTTTTATTTATATATTTATAATAATTATTATGTATTTACAAAAAAAATTAAAAAAATGAGTGTTTTAATTTATATATTTATATAATAATTATTATATATTTATAAAAGTTATTATATATTTATATATTTATATAATAATTATTATATATTAATTATAAATATATTTATATATTTATATAATAATTATAAAAATTAAAAAAATGAGTGTCTTAATTTATAATAATTATTATATATTTATATATTTATATATTAATTATTATATATTTATATATTATATATTTATATATTTCATTTACAAAATTAATAATTATTATTATATATTTATATATTTCTATTCTGATTCATAATCAAAAATGAGTTATAATTTTTTATTTAGTTTAAAAAAATTAAAAAAAAGATTTTGTCTTAATTTTATTTAATGAATAAATTTTATATTTAATTCTATATAATTCAAAATTTACTTATGGAATTAAAATGTTTTTGATTTATATAAGTTAGTAAAATAATTTTTAACTTTAAAATTGTTTAGGAAATTTTGATTCACCTTGATTTTATTGATTTACCTTCATTTTATTGATTCACCTTGATTTTATACCTATTAATTGTATTGATTCACCTTGATTTTAATTTTTTAATAATTATTGAATTCTTTCGGAAGTGTATATCCGAAACATTCCAAGACCAATTTGGTCTTGGAATATTTCAGATATGCATCTCCGAAGACACCCCTCTCCCAAAAAAAAAAAGTGTTTTCGGAAATGTATCTCCGAAAACTCAAAAAGGAGTGTTTTCGAAGATGCATCTCCGGAAACATTTTTTCCGTGTTTTCGGAAGTGCATTTCCGAAATAAGACAAATTTTGAATAAAAAACGTTTCGGAAATGCATTTCCGAAGTTAGGCTATTTTGGGTTTTTTAACTATATAGATTAATTTTTTATATACTACTTTTGAAAAATGATATTTTTTTAAAATATTTTTCACCTTCTTATCACCACCTGTACCACCGGTATAGTCCGATTTGGGGGATCAGCTCTAGCATCAGGTGGGTTAAGCCCAAGCCCACTCCCGAACTCCCGATCGTAGTTGCGGAGCCGAACTCTCAATTGCAGTTGCGGGGATCGAACTGTAGTTCTTCATACAAAGTCCAACACCAATCACCACTAGAACAACTAACGATTGGTAATACATTTAATAATTTGATAGGAGCTTATATTCAAGAATATAAATTTGTATATAAATTGATCGTACCTGATCAGAAGAGTCGTCAAGGCCTGCTCGGATGCTGGGTCTTCGTGAAGTGAGAGGGGGGTGTACCTGCAAGGTACTCCGATGCCAAAGTGAGTAGAGGAGCAAAGGAGAGCAAGCACTAGCTAAGGTTAGAAGAGAATTGAATACCTGACCCTCTACTGAGAGAGAGCATTTATAGCCCCCAGCGCTGGGCCATGATCACGCTAGTGGACTGGATTTCCAGGCCCAACTAGGAGACTGCCAGGTTTCCTAGGCGGAAATATCGGAGGTGCGTGATGCCCTCTGTCCTGGTTAACCGCTCCGGAATCCAAGGGAGACGCGGTCTTATAGGGGCCACGTGGACTCCGTAGTATTCGGAGGATTGAGTATGGAGGAGTTCCACGAGGAGCAGGGTACTTGGCGAGGAGGGCGCTCGCGGGGAGCATGGTCCTTGATAGGGATGTCAGCGAGGAGCACCTTTGCCGAGCAAGGGGGTGACGAGCGCCATTTCACGTGATGGAGGGTGCAACTTGGTTTGGGCCTCGAAGGTCCAGTGGGCCGAAAGTGGATTGGGTCAAGTCTTGACTAGGGGTGGCAAAACGGGCCGGGGCCCGCCGGGCCGCCCGCGCACCCGCCAAAAATTTGCGGGTTGGGTTGGGATTCTAGGCTCGCCGCTCGCCAAAGCCCGCCCCGCCAAAACCCGCCGCCCGCCATACCCGCCCCGCCAAAGCCCGCCGCTCGCCAAAACCCGCTCCTCCTCCAAAACTCACTATTTTTTTAGTTAATTCTAGTAATTTCAATTCTTGATGGTTTATTTTATACATTTATTTATAAATATATGTAATATTTTTGAGTAAATTTGTTAAAAAATTACTTTTATAAAAAATTGTTTTAAAAAATAAGTGAAAAGTTTAATTAAAAGGTAAAAAAAAGCATATTAATCTATTAAAAAAATATAAATAAAAATAGGCGGGTAAGCCCGCCGCCCGCCAACCCGCCATCTTGGCGGGGCGGGCATGATTTTGATGCCCATTCTACTTGGCGGGCATGCCCGCCCCGCTCGTTTTTTAGCGGGCATAAGGCGGGGCGGGCGGCGGGCGGGGCGGGCGGCCCGTTTTGCCACCCCTAGTCTTGACCCAGTCCAGAACATAAATTTTATGATAAATTCTTTTAAACTTTGCATGTATAAGCCTAAATTTGTAATTTTTTTATCACCATTCCAGCAACATAAATTTGTAATTTTTTTTTTTGTAATTTTAAAATATGAAATATTTATATGGATTCGCTTTCACTTTGTATCTCTCAACTTATTACTAGTCAAATTAAATGTTACATCTCTCATTTTCTTTATGTTTTCTGTTTCTTTTTAGTTAATTGCATTTTCTTACACCGTCCACTCGATCTGTTCGCAACATTATTAGTGTTATTGTTACTACCACTATTCACCATTGATAAATGGGAATCATATCTTGAAGTTGAGGGCATGTTGGTTAGTATGTCACCTTCCCCAGCTATCTATCTGAAAAAGCATGCCATACATACACCTCCCTCTTCTCCCACTAATATTGAACGCTATGGTTTCTTCTAGGTCCTACCTAGCGCACTCAAAAGTAGAAGAAAGACAAACAATGTAATTTAATACTATAAAGAAGAAAAGTCTCACATATGCACTTAAAAAAGATCTTACATTTTTTTTCAAGTACGCACTTAAAATGATCTTACATTTTTTTTCAAGTGATCATTAGAAGTGTTTTAAAGGCATCAAATCACAAAGTTTTACTTATTAGCAATGTTTTGAATCTGCTTAGATCATGATCCGATTAAGTTATTGGATCATTTTAGACTCGTTATCAATCCTGATAGAACATGACATCTCACACACATATTTGAAATATATATATTGTACACTAATGATATATTAGAAAGAAAATATTTGTATTGATTAGCCATGATTAATTTTTTAAGTTTTTTCTTTAGCCACCTCCCTATGGGGGTCACCTCCAGCGAAAAACCCAAATTATCCCTGCTTCGGAAATGAACTTCCGAAGTACTTTTTTTTTTTTTTAAATTTCCACAATTCGGAAGTGCATCTCCGAAAACACCTCATGGGGGGTGTTTTCGGAGATGAACTTCCGAAAACACCTTTGTTCAGATTTTGGGGGGTTTCGGAAATGAACTTCCGAATTATGCAGAAATTGGTTTTTTTTTTTATGTTTTTCACAGTCTCGTATTTTTAATTAAAGGAAACGGGGAAATAAAATAAATGACATATAAACAGAAAAAACTAATATGATAAAAAAAGTAGTATATACAAGCCGATCCAAATCCAAATAAAAATAGTGTGCTAAAGATACAATCCGAAAACAAAAAATAAATAAACCCGACCACTACTGGGTGTGCCTAACCCTCTCACCCTAGGCCCTCCTCTGTCGCCTGTATGCCGCCGCACGACCTGCAACAGTGACGATCATCTCCATCACGGCGACTGCCTCTGGACCGCCCTGATGAACAACACCTCGATCCAACGCGTCCCGCCCAAGCATCTCTATCCGCTGGCAGATCGGCAGGAGATCAATGGCGTGGTCATCCTCGGCCTGCTGGTTCTCCAGGATCTCCTCGTGTGCTGGCCTAGGAGCGCCGGGAGCGTCGGGTGTCAGCAGAGGATGAGACACCCGTTAGAACCATGTGACGTACCCCTCCACACTGTGCCAGTCCTGGGTGACCCGCATGAGACGGTACTCCTCCGGTACCACATGATGCTCCCAATCGTCCCACATGGCAGTGAGCTGCACTCTGGTCACTGTGTCGGGAGCAGCCTCGAAAGGTGACTTGGGTATCATCTGCACGAATCCGAACTGCCGCATGCACCTCTCAGGGAGATATCGGACCATGATGGTAGTCCCGCATGCCAACCAGCCAGAATATAGAGATATGCCGTCAAAGGGGACAATCTGAGTGTAGTCGCTGAACGGCCTCCAGGTGATGTCGTCGTGCATCGTGCGGTCCAGGTACCCACGGTATGGTCCCACAGTATTGTTCCCCATCTGGAGAACGTATCTGGCGGCCTTGGGCATGGCGTCAACGTACGCAGGATCGATGTGGAAACCGAGAATGCGGGAGAAGTAGGAGATGATCCAACTCTGAAACATAATTAAATAAATACGAAACATAAGTAAATACGAAACACAAATACGAAACATAAATAAATACGAAACAATTAAAAGGAAACGTACCGTGAGTAGTGTGCAGGATCCAACCAACTGCCTCGTCCTCCAGTTGGAGGCCTCATTCAGCTTCTGGTAGAGGTATGCCAGAGTAGCTGCCCCCAGTTCCACTGGTGAACGGTATCCAGGTCCATGAAGTAGCGGAGGTAGGTCACGTCGACGTACCTTGCACTCTTGTCCACAAAGCATGCAGCACCTACCACATGCATGTACCAGCACCGGAGAGCGCAGCCGCGGTGATACTGTGTGAATAGATCGTCACCCGCGGCTTCGGCATCGGCCGCCCCGTCCAAGTGGTGCTCGAAATAGCGGCTCAGTGTGGTGAACCGGATATGAGGCCCAGATGTCGTGGCACACTCAAAGTCAGCAACTTCGGGCTCCATGCCCAAATAGAGCGCCATCCATTGACTGGCCTCGACCCTCTGGATCCGGGAGTGGGTCAACAGCGGCCCCCTGATGGGTAGGTGGAGAAGACACTGCACATCATGCAAGGTGATCGTCATCTCCCCAACCGGCAAGTGGAAAGAAGACGTCTCCTTGTGCCAGCGCTCCACAAATGCCCCCTGCATGCCGTGGCTGATGGTGGTGTACCCCGTCATGCAGAGCCCGCTAAGCCCTGAACCTCGCACCGCGTCGTTAAACCACTCAGCTGCTGGTTTAAACAGACTGAAAATCTTTCGGGTATGGTTCACCATTTTCAAAAACTCTCTCTCCTGTTACAAAAAAAAACAAATAAAAGCATATGTTAAATAGACCGTTAAGAAAATATCGAATAAACGTCTAAATTATAAACGGTTAAATTTAAAAAAGTACCTCTCCCTCCTAGATACGCCTAGCGACGTGGTCGCGGTAGGATATCAGCACGGAAGTGTCAATGGGCCCTCCCGGGTAGCTGTCCTCCTGCTCATCCTCCTCCCCAGGTGGAGGGTCAACATCCGGTACCCCCTCCAGCTCAAGGTATGGCACTGTCACCTCCTCCTCCTCCTCCTCCTCCTCATCCTCCTCCTCTCGCTGGCGGGAAGAAGATACCCAAGCCAGCCGACTCCTAGATCCAGATGAAGAGGTACCCTCTCCCACGTCCATGGGAACTCGCACACGGCGTCCCCGACCCTGCCCCCTTCCCTGGGTCGACGCCAGCTGCGCCACCGCCCGCTCGCGTCTAGCCGACGCAGTCTGGGCTCTCTACCCTGTCTGATACGTGCTGGTTGGTTGCCTGACATGTTCCTGTAAACAATTGAAATCGTTTAATATGCGAGACAAAATAAAAAACAAAAAATTGCACTTCTGATACAGTTCGGAAGTTCATTTCCGAAAACTGGGATGGAGGTGTTTTCGGAAATGAACTTCCAAAACACCCCTGCGCAGAACTTCTCTGCAACCTCCAATGGCAGACCCCAAAATCAAACTTCAAAACAACCCATAATGCTTCTAAACAACCTAAATACTACTAACAACCTACCCCTATATCATTTATGCAATTGAAAACAACCCTAACATGCATTTGAAATATGGATCTAACAAATATAAAACTTACAAATTGAGTGATTTGAGGGCTTTTGAATGTAGTATAGCAAGGTGATTGGAGCCTTTGATGCAGCCTTGGAAGTGTGTTAGCAGAAAATCTCAGAGGAGTTGAGTTTGATATTGGTTTAGGGTAAATGATTTGGGGGGAGGGGGGCTGTTTTGCTTAATCTGCAAAACGCGCAATATTTCGGAAATGAACTTCCGAAATGGTGTTTTCGGAAGTGCATTTCCGAAATAAGTCAAATTTTTTTAAAAAAATGGCGCTTTCGGAGATGCATCTCCGAAAACACCTTTTTCTTGCATTTCGAAAATGCATTTCCGAAGTCAGGGGTAGTTTGGGTTTTTCAGCAGAGGTGGGCTAGAAGGTTGGGAGGTGGCCAAAGAAATTTCCATTTTTTATTATACAATTTGTAGTTTTGGTATATTAAACATGTTCATGATTAATAAAAAATCATCAAAATATTTTCCTATATCACCTAAGGTTTCAATCCATACCTCTTCCTAGCCACCACTTGAATTATTATTCTTCCTTATTCTTCCGCCACTTTAACCTTTATTTGCTTTCCTCCGTTGTAATTTAATACTATAAAGAAGAAAATTAAAGTCTCACATATGCACTTAATTAAAAAGATCTTACATTTTTTCCAAGTGATCATTAGAAGTGTTTTAAAGACATCAAATCACAAAGTTTTACTTATTAGCAATGATCTGAATATGCACAGGTCATCGATCCGATCAAGTTATTGGATCACTTTGGATTGTCATCGATCCTGATAGAACATGACCGCACACACACATATTTGGATATATTGCACTAATGATATATTACAAAGAAAATATTTGTATTGATTAGTCACAATTAGTTTTCTTTTATACAATTTGTAATTTTGGTATATTATACATGTTCATGATCAATAAAAAAATCATCGAAATATTTTCCTATATGGTATCAGCTAAGGTTTCGATCCATAGCTTCATCCCCCACTTTAATCTTAATTCTTCTTCATCCGTTGTTGCGACTATGCCTAAAGCACAAGCATTTGCTGCAAACTCTTTACAAACCTCCACTCACCGCATCAAAATAACACCACAAAAATCTAATTTCATTCCGCTTTTGCAATTACCAACGTGAAATGAATCATCCCGATCACGTTGGACAACTATTCAAGCCTATACCTCTCTTGATTTGCTCTGTTTCAAATTTAAGCCTGTGTCCATAACATACTTGAGATCATATTATTTCTCCAACTGATGCAAAAGTTCAGCAAACAAGTGAACAAACAAAGATTGATGATCCTGATCTCCAAAACTGTTTCAACGTAGTCATTTCGCAGTGGATGTATGCCATGGATATTCTCAGCTTAATTCTTGTGATCAATGATATTGCTGAAAGTTGTTGGAAACGAATTACTGCTATGTTTCAGGATAATAAACATTCAAAAGCAGTCCATCTCAAGCATCAATATTCAATAACATAAATTTGGAGGATTTCCCGTCTACCAAAGCCTATTGCAATTGCCTTAAACTCCTCGTCGATCAACTTACTCATGTTGGTTCTCCCGTCAACAACACTCGTCTTGTGTTGAAGATGATTTTTGGACTCATTGACTCGTATGCAGGATTGTCACATATACTCAACATGATGATTCCTTGCCTATGTTTGAAACAAATAAATCACAATTAGAATTAGAAGAATCAACTATGACCCAACGTGTTGCACATGAATCCGACAACATCATCTTCTTTCGGCAGCTCCTCCAATCAATTTCGTTCGTCCAACCACCAACAACAATAGTTATTGCCGTAATAATAACAGCAGGGGCAAAAATAGCAACTACGGTAACAAGGGTCGGAGCTCCGGCAGAAGGAACCACCATAATCACAACAGTAGTAAAATGTTAAATAATTTTATACATGTGGATTCAATCAAGCTGATGACAAAATGAAAAAGAAAACTTATTTATCTAAAGACTTATTTATTTTAGACTAAATAATATTGTAAAAATTTAAATGGGGATACTCTTCACACCCCATTGTTACTCGCGCACCCTAGAAAAATTCCAAATTTACTCTTCAATTTTGAATCTTAAAATTCGAACGCACTTAAAATACAAACATTTTAGCATAATGGAAAGAACCCTCAAAGTTAGATATTAAAAAACTCTTGAGATTGAAATCCAAATGCACCTAACAGATAAAATCTAGATTGGAGTCAAGACCGTACGATTTTCAAACTAATTCAGATTCTAAGGTTTAATTTAATCCGGAGATTGAAATTCAGATGCTTCTGTTTAAGTAAACCTGCACCTTTCTTTCTCCTTTCACATTTCCATTTATGAAAAAGAGCAATAATAGAGAATACGAAGAAAGTGCACTCATCTGCGATTACAGAATAATTTCTCCTAATTTCAAATCTTCTCATATCTTCTATCCATTGCATTTAAGCTTATCACATCTCTATTTCACTACAATGCACTTATTTGAAGCTCTCCTTTTATGCATTGGTAAGTTACTCATTCTCTTTTCTTTTTTTGATTTCAAATGTACGCATTGCCTAAATAGACTATATGTATGATAGTTTATGCTTAAATGAAATATAAATGTTTGTTGTACTTATTACGAACCGTCTTGCATTGTTTCTTTCAGGACTATAACTTATATGGTTTATATCTTAGTTCTGGTCCTGGTTCGCATGTAGTCCAAATTGTACAATCGGAGCCCTTAATTTGGAGATTGGAAATTAAATTTTCCTGCTACCAAATTTTTGGCTTGGCATCTTGTTTCTATTTTGTGTTATGACATATCTCTATTGTGCTTGTTTGATTGAAGATAAAATGTCTAGCAACTAGGAAAAATTGAGACAACTAGACTCTCGCAAACTGCTATTGGAGAAAATTCTTTTACTAATGAGGGGTCGTCATCACGGGTTCACGGTTCTCCAACAGCTTCTTCCCGAATTCAAGTGTTCGTTGTCTCCCGAGAAGTCCCTCATGCCCTTATAAGTCATTGCTTCCCCAGATGCCCCTTGGAGGTGATGGCATTGTACTCTGGATGGATGGTTTGTGGGACTCGATTTAAGTACCCCCCAATCAACTTGAGTGAGTCTATTGCCAGTTTCGGTATATCCAGTGTATACGTAGAGTCCCCATTGTTGTTGCTCGTGCCACTGTACTTCGTAGGGATGGTGCTAGAGGATGTACGTTGTGTGTCAGTTCCTTGTTCATGGAGTATGGTATGCGGCTACATCCAATGGTTTTATAAAGTGTCATATCTTTATATGACCTCAAGTGCATAGGGATATCCCCCAAGGTAAGTTCATCAAGAGATCTTAGAGGAGGAGCAGGCGAGGGCGGAGCATGTCATTAATGTGTTACATGCATGTCATAACATTGTGACTATTGGAAAAGAGGCTATATCTAGGGTCAAGTCTGTGGAAGACATCTCTCAGATGTCCACTCTACATGCCATATCTTAGCAAAGGCACTACATGCTTAGTAGTACCAGCGACAGGAGAGAACTATGGGCGTCAGATATAGTCATTAGTGGAATTTTTTTTTGTATACTTTGACATTTTTGTATTATGGTTTGTACTTGGATTGATTAAGACATAATGATATTTTGTATTTGACATTTATATATATGTAGTAGTTCTTATATTTTATCTTATTATTGAATGACAAATGTATATGATTTGTTATGAGATTGATTTAAAAATGACCTATAATCAAGTTTATTATAAAAAATGTCAAACTTCATCTATCTTACCATGAAAGGGAAAAAATATTGTCAAATGATAAATTCAAAGATTAATATCATGACCTATGATACGAAGATTGAAATTCGAAACAAATTCTTAACAAATGGGATGTCTCAATCATAAACCGATTTTATTGATATAAACTCGTTCGAAGTTTAAAATCCTAAATATATAAATGATATTTTGAAATTTCTATATGATGTGTCATCATTGCATAGAGTTTTAAGCTATGATGCATAGGTAAGGGTACGGTGCAGGTACCGATACTGGTACAGGATACGACATTTCTTAAAAATTATGGTACGGCTACATTAATAGAAAAGAAGAATCTTCTTTAAAATATATAAATAGAGA
The DNA here is from genome assembly GCF_029867415.1 of Vicia villosa. NCBI lineage: Eukaryota > Viridiplantae > Streptophyta > Magnoliopsida > Fabales > Fabaceae > Vicia > Vicia villosa. Next base: position 136,170,793 of record NC_081185.1, read on the forward strand.
ACTAAATTATTAGGCTCACAACAAAACATCACTTTAAGAGTTAAAAAAAAAGTAATGTTAAGATAAAATAGTCAATAGATTAAAATATATAAATATCCTATATTATAAATATACTATATTGATATTTGAAAAATTCACAAATTTCACTTGAAATCGAATAATGAGAAAAAATAAAATATCACGAGTGCGGTATGTATACCCGCTATGAGTGTGTACCCGGTACGGGCATGCTTCAGAGGTTATAAGTGTATAACACCCATTTTAAACCTCTAAACATGGGGGCTATGATCCAAAATTTATAAAGACCCTGTATTGACAACTTTTAGTGATATATGTTTTTTTTTTTCATATAAAGTAGTTAGTTTAATAGTCTTATAAAACAATAATTAATTAATCATTCCATAACACAATAATTCCAATTCGCCAACCATACACATCACAAAGTCAAAAACTTCTTAATATAAATCCATGCCATAATTCACAACTCTCTCAAACCCATCAGTGTAAGTTACCTCCTCTTCCTTCATCCTTATCCCTTCTCACTTCCCAACTCTTCTCAACCCAACCATCCCTTACCCTTTTCTGATTCTAGTTATCAAAACAAAACCGCCACTATTTTGGTAACATATGTATAATTATATATATAGTCCCACCCTACAAGCTATAACCTTTCTATATTAAGTTACATACATATAAAAACTATATAATATAATACACTGCCAAAGTTATCTTAAGAGATGGGTAATGGTGACTATGCTTCTTACTCTTCCGGTATGAACGTTGAGAGTGTTCACCGTGTGGCTATTCCGCCGCCGCAACCGTTTTTCGAGTCTCTGAAATATTCTATGAAGGAGACTTTATTCCCAGATGATCCATTGAGGAAGTTCAAGAATCAACCGGCTTTGAAGAAGTTTGTGCTTGCTCTTCAACACTTTCTTCCCATTTTGGAGTGGGGTCCGAAATATACTCTTGGCTTCTTTAAATCTGATCTTATTGCTGGGATCACCATTGCTAGTTTGGCTATTCCTCAAGGGATCAGTTATGCTAAACTTGCCAATCTTCCTCCCATTCTTGGACTTTGTGAGTATATAAATTTTTATTGAACTTCATCTTCATCTAGTTTAGATTGGTCTAGCTTTCGAGTATATGATCGCGAGAGTCTCCTACTCTTTGTGATGCTGGACTCAGTTCTTTTCATATTGGGTTGGAGTATCCCTTATACTTCGTATAGAAAAACTAGTTTAGAGAGAAAATTAAAGGTGTGTGTGGATGAATGCAGATTCAAGCTTTATACCGCCGTTGATATACGCGATGATGGGTAGCTCGAGGGATTTGGCGGTTGGAACTGTGGCGGTTGGATCGCTTCTGATGGCGTCGATGTTGAGTCGTGAAGCTAGTCCAACCGAGAATCCGACGCTTTATCTCCACCTTGCTTTCACTGCTACATTCTTTGCTGGACTTCTACAATTATCACTTGGCCTCTTCAGGTAACTACTATTGCATATAAACTAACGTTTTAAATATCGATCATGTAAAGTCTTATGTGATTTCGGTTGGTATAAATGTTGCGACACTGATCATAGTAGTTTTTATCATAAGACAAAATTTTGAAAATTTTGGTAATAAATATATCATATTTATGTTAATATGAAATTTTTTATAAAATGGTGATATATTACTTCATTCACAATTTTGGTAAAATTTTATTAGCAGACAGAGGGAAAATTGGTGGAATGATGTTTGAACAATTGGCTATGAGGTGCGCTGGAGTATTTTGTCTTTTAATAATTTGTTTTGTCAAAACCATTTTGTATTTTCGCAATTATGAGATTCACCACGTATATAAACATTATACTAATACAAACTAAATTCTGAAATAAAACTGTTGAGTGCGATTGATCTATTTCAGTCCAATTCATATATTGATGTACAACAGTACTATCACTATCTCACATACCCGAAATTTATTTTAAATAAGCATGAGTGTGAATGATTGAACTTTGTAGTATGATTATTATTCCTTCCCTTAACATAATTATAATTTTTTGAATGATTAATTATTTAAGCATGTTGGTGCAGGTTAGGGTTTATTGTGGATTTTCTATCACATGCAGCGATAGTAGGGTTCATGGGAGGAGCAGCTACAGTAGTTTGTCTACAGCAGCTAAAATCGATTTTAGGACTTGAAAAATTCACACATAAAGCTGATATTGTGTCAGTTATGAACTCTGTTTTCAGCCAAACTCACGAGGTACATATATATATATATACACAACTTGTTGAAACTTGAAACATTGTATCTATTTGTTTTGTTACCTCGTGACGCAATAAGACAAGACATTATTGTGCACCTAATTACACAAATTATTTTGTTTTCTTATTCATGTAATGCAGTGGAGGTGGGAAAGTGCAGTGTTAGGATGTTGTTTCATTTTCTTCCTCCTTGTTACAAGATACTTCGTAAGTATTACCTAACACACATTTTAATTAATTAATTTATTCGTATTGATTATGATTCTATGTTCATATTCTTGGTGATTGGAATTTCAAAACCTACTTATTCTTAAGTTGTCAAATCTTATTAACCAAACTATGCTCTCTTTGTAAAGTAAATTGACATTAGATTTTGATCCATAGACTATAGTAAACATAAATACTATTGTTTTATATATTTATATTAGATAATGTTCTTTTAGCTTAAGTTATAGACATTAATTCGATTCCCATTTTAGAACAAATATTCCATGAATCTTATGGTGATGATGGATATATGAAATTAATATTGATTAAAAAATTAAATATATGTTTACATATAAGTGAGTTGATTATAAATTTTAGTATAAAAATTAATTTAAATTTAAAAATAATAAATATTAATTTTAAGTTAGAATTAATTTTAAAAACAACTATTTTTCCTCAAAATTAAATTTATACACATCCACATAAAATTATGAATGTTCCAAACACTAAAATCAAACACATATTCATTTTGATACATATGACTATATAAACCAAAAGGTATATAAAAAAGTTGATATATTTAAATCAAATACACTATTTTTTCGCAAACTATGTTTTCTTACATTTTAGTACAAAATGAATATTAACTCGAATATCTCAAAAATATTATTGTTCTCAACTTTAAAATAGTCCTAAACTTTTCACAAAAATGGATGTGAATATCTATTTATTTTTGGTCTTAGGTGATTAGTGAATTGACATCCACGTTTAATTAAGGATAACTTTCACATTGAAACAAACTCTAACACAATTGTGGGACCCTTGTCTTATAAGTTAAAAAAGCAATACATAGATGCACTATGCATGGAAGTTGAAAGATGCTCTTAGATATAGATGTGTCTATATAATGTTACCACCACATGATTCTCATCTCTTTCTCATTTTTGTAGTTCTTCTATACATGTTAGGTGCAGATTTTGTTTTTTATTTCTTATGGTAATAAAACCGGGTCCCACATTATTTTAATGATTAATTTTGTTTATTTGTGATTATGATGACAGAGCAAACGACAACCAAGGTTCTTTTGGGTGTCAGCCATGGCACCACTGACGTCGGTGATATTAGGAAGTATATTGGTTTATCTAACTCACGCTGAGAAGCACGGGGTTGAAGTGGTGAGCTTTTTTTTAAAATCACTTAATTTCATAATAACTGATTTTCTTGAGTGACTCTCACACACAGCCAAACACGGCACTAGGACAGACACAACAACCACAATATGTCTCATAAGTCACAATCTCATGTTTAAAGGGGCCTTTTGGGTTGTTGATGTAATTGGGTCAACCCAAAAGTATTGTGGGCCTATAAGTACGATTCATGTTGGGCCCTCATTCACTTATTGTGGGTAGTGTTTTGTTGTTGTCGTTTGGGTTTTGTATTATTGATCAAAAATTATTTTATTAGACATTTAATTTCGATACATGACTAGTATAAAACTTTTTTTTTTTTATAAATGTATCAAATCAAATCATCATATAAATAATTGTATTCACATTTTAGAAATTAACACAACAAAGTAATATTATAATATGACACATAATTTGATTGAATATGTATTTTTTTTATATTATTATATTAACTTATTGGATAATTTAATTGGATAAACAAACTAATTTTTAGTTTATAGTACAAGTATTTATTAAAATAAGCGTTTCAGACTAAATTTTCATAAATTAAAAGATAAAATTAATTTAAATTATTTTATATAATATATGTTTTTTCATGAGCTATTTTGGTAAAAAAAAAATTAAATAATGTCACAAACATATTTTTAATTTATTTGAATATGTCTAATAAATTGAATATGTCACTAACATTAGTAGAGAAGTTCAAATAAAATAATCCAAACATATTTTTAATTTATTATTTTAATATAAAATTAATAATTATGGTTTAATAGATATTTAATTTTAATGTTAGTATTAAAAAAATCTACATTTAAAATTAAACTAGAGGCCCATTTATTACAATAAAATATCTTATCAATGTAAAATTGGTACACTAAAAGTACATGTTTGAATTTTATGTTGGTCTAGAATATTGTGTAAAATTTTATGATCAAATTTGAATCATTACATTTTTCAATAAATACTTAATTGAGTATGTATTCACTAAAAGAAAAATGAAAAAAAAATTAATAGTTAATTTCGTAAGATTTAATATTTTTAAAATTTCAAAAAAAAAATTATTCTAGACCAAAATTGAATATAAATTCATTAGTGTTTTTAAAAAAAAAAAAGAATTAAAGCTAAGTGACACTATTATTATTGTTGAATTTTAAAAATCTTGTTTCAGATAGGAAACTTGAAGAAGGGGCTAAATCCACCTTCAGCATCAGATTTAGTGTTTGTGTCACCTTATTTGGGCACAGCCATCAAAACTGGACTCATTACTGGTATAATAGCTCTTGCGGTGAGTACATCTCAATTCTCATTTCTTTTTATTTTTATCTATAAAATATGGACACCTCGAACACGATTCTGACACTGACACGGCAAGACTAATAATAATTTTAAAAAATAAATTAGTTAAATGTAATTACAAATGTCAGGACACAGTAGCTTTCTGTACTTTAATTTATCTCTCTATCAAGACAACAAGGTTTTGAAATTGAGTTCATGATTATGCAGGAAGGAATCGCAGTAGGAAGAAGCTTTGCAATGTTCAAGAATTACCATATTGATGGCAATAAAGAAATGATAGCTATTGGTACCATGAATATTTTTGGTTCACTAACCTCTTGCTATCTCACAACAGGCCCGTTTTCGCGTTCGGCTGTGAATTACAATGCTGGTTGCAAAACTGCAGCATCAAACATTGTAATGTCAATAGCAGTGATGTTAACATTATTATTCCTAACTCCTTTGTTCCATTACACTCCTCTAGTGGTACTATCCGCCATAATCGTATCTGCAATGCTTGGACTCATAGATTATCAAGCCGCAATCCATTTGTGGAAAATAGATAAATTTGATTTTCTAGTATGTTTCAGTGCATACATTGGAGTTGTCTTTGGCAGTGTCGAAATTGGCTTAGTACTAGCAGTATGTATCACAATACTCATTTTTTTTTTCTGTTTTGATATGAATTTCTATTATTGAAATTAATATATGCTTTTTTTGTGAATATGCAGGTTGCAATATCTGTACTTAGAGTACTTTTATTTGTAGCAAGGCCTAGAACATTTGTGTTAGGAAACATTCCAAATTCATCGGCATACAGAAATGTAGAACATTATCCAAATGCACATCATGTACCTGGAATACTAATTCTTGAAATTGATGCGCCGATTTACTTTGCAAATGCAAGCTATTTAAGAGAGCGGTGAGATACTAAATAGTTGCATGCAAAAATATTTTTTTTCAATAAAATTCGAAACTTACTAGAAATTTTTGTTTATAGGATTACAAGGTGGATTGATGAAGAGGAAGAGAAAATCAAAGGTGCAGGAAGTACTAGTTTGCAGTATGTTATAGTGGATATGACAGGTAAATTCTTGATTAAAAAGTGATTAAGAGATTAATTAACAATCTGGTTCAAAAGATTTCGAGTTTAACTTGAAGTTTATTTTGATTTGCAGCTGTTGCGAACATAGATACAAGTGGAATAAGCATGCTTGAAGAGTTCAAGAAGACAGTCGATAGAAAAGGACTACAAGTAATTATTTTAATATCAAATATTTGTCCCTTTATAATATCGAGCGAGTATTAATCAAATTTTTGAACACTTCTTTAATTATGTTTTTAGCTTGTTTTGGTTAATCCCGGAAGCGAGGTGACGAAGAAGCTGAACAAATCAAAGTTCCTAGATGAAATAGGACATAAATGGGTTTATGTGACAGTTGAAGAGGCTGTTGGAGTATGCAGTAGCTTCATGCTTCATACACAAAAGGCTAACCCTAAAGATGAATCAGAAGGTTTGAATAGTGTGTGAGAAGAAGCAGGTTTATTATAGAGTTTATCTTAGCTACTAATTGCTACTATATGTGGCATGTTAGTTTCTGAATCATGCTACAGAATATATAGTGAGGCATAGAGAGTGCTAGAGTATTATAAATTAATAAGTTTCTTAAATTTGCATCTTGAGTTGGAAGAATGTTTCCAACATAGGCTGTTGAATGTTTATGTATCCTTATAATATGTTTTTAAATGGAAAATAGCTGTTATGAAATTGGAAATGTTGTTAGAGATTACAGACTTGTTCTTATAATTGTATTTTATTTTCGATTAAGTAAGCATTAACTATGAATTACAACCATTTTACTTTATCAACATTCAATTTTCTTAATCAAAGGGTAACAAAACTTTTCCCCCAGCCCTCTAGGGTTTGGCGGCTACCTCCCATCTTCATGGTGGTTTCCTTTTCTCACCTTCATGGTTGTCTCCTCCTCTCCTCTATGGAGAGTATCCATCCCTTTCATCTGTTAACCCCATCCATCGGCTTTCCCCTTTCATCATCTCGAATCACTGTCAAATCCCTCTTTCTTTTGAAGCGGCCACCACCGGAGCCACCACCAACAGTTGTTTTCCCATCTTCAAAGCTGTCAACAGGTGGCCCATTCCCAAAGTTCATTCTGCTCATGTGGGTACCTTCAAAGCCACCATCGGCCTCTCCCACAACTTCGACAGAGTTCATCGTTCGCCCAACTCCAAAGCCACCATGGTTTAGATCCGGTTTTTGTTTTCTTGCTCCTTTTCATTTAACTAATTTTAGTTTTGTGGTTACTGTTTTGTGTTGTTGTCTTTTGGAACCCATGTTTGTTCCTTTTGGTGTCTTGCATCAGTATTGTGTGTTTTGCTTTAGTTTGCCTTATTTTCAGTGGGCCTTCAAGGTGCTTGATCTTTTGCTCCAAAGAGGTTTGGCTGAGGATAATGAGTTTTGGAGTAATAACTTAAGGGTGATTTCTAATCAACTTCTTTCTTCCTTCCAACTAAGACTTCTTCTAGAGATGATGAGTTTTTTTTAAGAAAAAGAACCTGTATAATCAAACTGCGCGTGATAAAGCCAAAAAAATGATCCTTAATTGGATAGATTCAAAGATTTTGGTTCCTAAACTCATTTATATTTTATGGAAGGTTGTTGCTTGGTTGCTAGGTTCAAGAGCTTGGATTGATTTTACACTTTTAGGTTCTATTCTCTCACAATTTATCTTTTTCCAACTCTTTGTAAGCTTAGCTATTAGTGTTGATTTTAGTTTGAGGATGGGAAATGCCCTCACTCAAAGGTTATCATCTTGCTTGTATCACTGTTTTCTCTGTTGAATGAATTTGTTTTTCTGTCAAAAAAAAACTATGAATTACAAATGTAGTATCCCACTATATAAGAAGAGTATAGAAGATGCAAAACACTTAACAGAACATGCAGATAAGATTATTGATGGAATGCTTCGATATTTGCAGATTCACTTCAATAGAAAAAAATTAATAATGTATTCTAATTTCTGACTAGAGGCAAGAAATCAATGTCTTGCATTGTCTAGTGACGGAATAAATTCATGTCGTGAAATTGAAAGGTCAAACACACCTAAAATTTGATGGGTAAAACAAAGAATAATGACAATTAGATTAAACAACTTCAATTGTCAAACTGAGTAAGCACCTCAACAAGAGTAAGAATAAAATAATGAATAGGTACATGCCTAATTTGTTTATTTAATTCCATCAAACCGATCTATTTTGGGGAGATAACAACTATTCAATCCACTATGAGTTGTTACAAGAGATTTCAAGATGACTTACAAGAAAATAGCATTCCAAGTTCATAAGAACACCTCCTATTTTCTGCCCATGTCTCATCTTAATATATAAATCACACAAATTCAAGGTATTTAGAAGTGTTTTTTAATTCTCTTAGAGTGTGTTTGGATGAGGTAATTGAAAATTTTTAAGGAATTTAAAATTCAAAGTAATTCAAATGATTCAATTGAAATTCATTCATTTTAAATTATTTTGTTTGGATAGATAGAATAGTAAGGTAATTCATTGTTAGATTTTTGGGATATTTTTTTATATAATATAAATTTTTTGGACCAAATTAAAAAAATTGAAAAGTAGGGACCAAATTGTAAATTTTAAAAATTATTAAGGACCAATTTGCAATTTTTTTTTAAAAAAGGTCAATTTTGTAATTTTGGAAAATATGAGGACCAATTTGTAAAATTTGAAGAAATAATAGTAACAAATACATTTTGTGGAGTATGAAGGAATTTCAAATTCTTTAGTTTTTGGTGTCATTTCAAAATGATTAAATTTAACTTAGATAAAATACTCCATAAATTTCCATCATTTTAACAATTCTTCATTTTTGTATCCAAACAATAAATTTTGTGCAATCATTTTGAATTCCCTCAAAACATTACATTACCTCATTAAAATGCTTTATCCAAACACACTCTAAGATAATTCCAAAGGTTTCCAATTCGTAGAACACTGAATTTTAATAATCTCTCTCTCTCTCTCTCTCTCTCTCTAATTTTACCTCTCTTAATCTCGACCAGAAAAATGGTTGAAAATTCTTTTTTTATAAGTTTTAGGGGTGAAACTCATTACGTTACCCTGAAACACATTGTGTTCTAGCAAATTTTCATAAGATTTCTTGAGTCAATCTCTACAATTCTCCACCTTGACTCTAAAAACGATGGTGATGTCAATTTTCCCATCAACCACCTAGTTGCTTTCTCCAAAGCTAAAATCATTCTTCTGCAAACTGGATCAAGTTCAAGGAGTGCTTAAACCTTGATCTAGTCAATGATTTTGAGAATGCATCCATTGGTTTCTCTTCTAAAGCCACCTTTTGAACCACGATCTTCTTCTATTCGATCATGTCTCTTATGAAATGCAAACAAATGCCAATTTTTTTCTTCTCTCATGATATATTTGATGATTGACCAAGTGAATGGCATTTTGACTATCACAATGTATTTGCATACATTCTTGAGTGATTCTCAACTCTCCATTTATGACGTTTAATCATATGGCTTCCTTGATCCCTTGAGTAGTAGATAATGCAAACATTTATTATTGATTTTACTTCCAGTTTATAGTTTCTCCGAACAACTTAAACACAAAAACTGGATAAGTATTTTCGAGTGTCCACATTCTCCGCATGTTTGCATCCACAAAACCCACAAAAATGTCTTTCTCTTGGGTTGATTTTGTCTATTTTAAACAACCCTTTAATGAATCATTGAAATGTCTCAGCACCCATTTTAAAACTTCCCAATTAACTTGACCAAAATATTCTATAAACCGAATTATTATGATAATTTCATATGTTAAGTCTAGTCTACAACAAACCATATCATACATCATACTTCCAACTACACTTGCACAGGAAGTACTCTTCAAAATCTTCTTTTCTTCTTCAATTTTAGGACATTGCATGTCCTACAGCCTCATATGATGATCCAAAAGGGTACTTATGATTTAGCACCGTACATTCTAAATTGCTCCACCACATTCTTCAATCCACTAGATTGAAATATGAAAAATTCACTCTTTTTGTGGTTTCCTATGATATTTATCCTTAGAATCGGATCTTATTGGTTGTAAACTTTAGTATTATTTGAGTAAAAAAAAGCATAAATGTGAGTAAATTTAAATCCTATCCATATGGATTTTCATTACTTTGACAACATTGAGGAAATTGTACTTGTTATTAGAAGCATGAAATACGTAACTACAATGGGGGTGCGTAGAGTGTAATTGATTTGGTTGTGTTATAATTATGTAAATAGTAATGCTATTTATTACGAAAGAAATTGAAGAAGAAATGCAATAATGTACACATGTCATTATTTTATAGCTGAATTTTTAATTTATTTTAAATTTAATTTCCTATTAAATTGGGATCATGGGGTAGTGGTGATAATGAATCGTTGAAATTATTCTTGCCTTTCTTGCTTTCATATTTTCTTAACAATAAGCATTTTCCTTATGTAAATAACTAAACTAGACTAAGAGTTGAAATATTCTATGAGAGAAACAATTAAGTCTCCCATTTGAATCCTTTTCCCTTTTTATATGTTTAATCCCTGCTATAACCCATAACAATTCCTCTTAAATCACAATTATTTTACAAAATAGTTACAAATGATTTCATCATCACGTAACTTTCTTTTTTTATTGATCTTCCCTAATGACCCTAATGAAATCATGATAAAGTTTATTGCATGTAAAGTATCGATTGTCACGACCCAGTATACCATATCTCTAACAAACATAAAAATTTCCACTATCTTATTTCATTTCTATAAGAAAATCTACAACTAGATATGATGTTTATTTTTCCTCCTCCCTTGCTTTATAATATGTTTTTCTCATAAAAATTCGAAATCCTAACAACTAAACATGTTTTAAATTATATATGAAAAATCTTGAAACTGTAAAATTGTGCCACTTTATACCTTGATTTTATGTTGCGATTTTGCTAACTTAGCAATTTTCAATCGTGGAAATCGTGCCACTCAAT
>NC_081185.1:136186781-136220090 GCF_029867415.1 Vicia villosa
GTCTAGATACATTATTTATTCAATGTATCTAAAAAGAGAATCTTTTCTTATAAATGGGACCGGAGGTAGTACTATATTGTAAGTAATTTTTATTCTATTCAATAAAATACTCAAAAACTGTTCGAAACTTTAAAAAAAATTGAAGTTGTGACGTTTCGAAAACATTAATATATATTTGGTGAGACAAGTCTGATGGTTTTCTATATCATCATTGGGAGTCAATTGCAAAAGTCTAGTTCCTTCGATGCTCCGATTGGCTATCTCAGGATCCTTTTCATTGATAGTGACGGAGGTTCGAAGAGAAGGTTCAAATGTGGCATTTAGCCACAACGGAAGAAGCCAATAGGGTCCAGATAGAAGTAGATTGGTACCAGCTTCATATTCTTTGAGTTTGGTAGTGGCAGCTTTAAACTTTCATACAAACTAGCTAGGAGCAGTTCGCTTATGCAAACCTTTCGACCAGCGTGTAACTGGTTGGCTACAGTCAGAAACCTTCTAGCTACTTGCAAAGACTTACAGCAAAAGATGAATTTTGATAACCATAAATCTAAGAAAGCTATATATTCAATATCATAAACATCATCCCCTTCGACATGGTAGAGGTTAATATAAGCACTGAAGGAAGCATTTTTGACGTTGAATTCAATAGCGTTATCAGAATTAAGATAAGGATCAAAGATTTCCCCAGTAGGAGGGAGTCCAGTTACTGCAGCTATATCAAAGAAGGTTGGGGTTATCATCCCACAAGGAAGATGGAAGGTATTGTAAGAACTATCCCAGAAATAAAGAGATGCTAGCAGTAAGGGTTAGCAGTAGCTAAAACCTAGTTTCGACATCTGAATTAAGTCGAAAATCCCTAAATCCTTCCAGGCTTGACTCTTCTTTGTTTCGACTTTAGTAAGTCAGGATAAGTAAGACTTGTCCAAAGTTGGACATGATCGAAAAGGCCTAAAATTTTCAGTGATATAATCCAATTGAAAGGCTTTTCTCTCTACTTGGGGTTTTCAGCAGTTTTATCTTTAGAAGATTTACTGGGTTTCTTAACTGAATCTTCAAGATTTTCTTTAGGGGGTCAATTTTATTTTCTATAGGTTTTGTGACATGATAAGTTGGAAAGAACTCTATATATTTCTCTAAATGTCCTGCAGCAATTAAAGGTCCTAAGAAACTTAGGGTTTTACCAAAAAGTAGAGAAGGGATTAGTACATGGGAAGCGTAAATCGCTTTTTGTTTTTGGGTAAGCTTCGGGGGTGTTATGAATTCTTTATTCCCAACAGTAATGAGTTTGCTGGATGGAATGCTCTGAGAAGTTGAACCTTTAGAAGTTCCTGTTCCTTTACTCTTGGACTTCTTCTGTTTGTTCGGTGACATTGTTGCAGATTTGAAGCTTTAATGGAGTTTTGTGAAGAAGAAAAAGAAAAGCGTAAGTAAAGAAGAGAGTTTTCTGGGTTGTTGTTGAAAAGAAAAGTGGAAAAATAAAAAAAAAAGCTTTTATAAGTGAAGAGTGGAGGCAATAGCAGTTACACCTCACAAAAGTAATGGGACACGTGTCCAAATCCTGTGAAGAAGGTAGAGAGATTGTCAATCAAATCTCCTTGGAAGTTGATACTCATGATGAGTAACTGCTGCACGCACGTCTTGATTAGACATTTTCAAAAAGCAGATCATAATTGATTATGACGTTATGGCTTGAAGGTTAATGAAAAGTCTTTGGTCGAAATTTGGTGATTACAAGAAATGTCAATTTCTGCATTCATTTGAAATAGACATTTATTGGAGGCAATTCGTTAGCTGGAAATTTCGACCCTTGATCAAAGATGATTTAAGGATGTCATGTTTTAAACAAGTTAATATAAAAAGTGGCTTCATAAAAGCTATATTCATCCTTGTGAGAGGAATTAAGGTATCAAAATGAAATATAGGATAAGTGTATGATAAAAATATTTTAGAATATGGAGAAGTGAACTTCGACAGCTGCGTTGGATGATTTCAAAGCTTCGAGCGGGAAAGTTTGAAATTTGAATTAGTTTCTTTTCGCCAGAAAGACACGTGGTATCATCATAAGATCTTGTCATTTGAAATATCAAACGTGGTGTACATCTGTGTAAAGACCGTTAGGGTCGACTCATTATAAATAGGAGTCTTAGATTTTAATATTTGTGTGTTTTGCATTATATACAAAAAATACTCAAATACTCGAAGTACCGGAGCGATAGAAAAGAGTCTGTTGATTATGTATGTATATCAACACCATTATTTTCATTTAAAGCCATTTACAATTTCATCAATATCATTCAGGCTTTCGTCATTTATTTCTCTTTACTTTAAGCCAAACACTTTTATATTTCTGTCGGACCTTTACCTTTTTGCACTTTATGATTCTTGCAAGCATTTAAACTCAACCTTTTAAACTTTACCCGATATTCATAGTCAAAAGCTTAGCCCCTTTTATTTTAGTTTCTTTTATAAAGAAATCTTGTTTACTTTGATAAGTTAGAATAATGCTTACTTACGAAACAAACTTAAAGAAGGCTAAAACATTAAGACACGTGTCCTAGGATCAATCTAGTCGATCCTATAAGTTACCAAATTATAAGTTTGGAAGACCAGCAGTTATTTGTCAGAAATCACTGGTAAACAAAAGTATGCCAAATGATTCTACTATAGGAGAGACATAAGAATTCGACAAACAAACCTGTGGTCTCGCAACATTATATTAATTTGCTGTTTCTTTTATATTTAGCCACACTAATTTATAATTTTTGCATCGACTCCTGCATTAGGGTAGTGCATGTGTCACATGCAATGACGTTAGAGTGTATTTTTATGTGCGCCTGCTTTTATAAGCTTTTTTTTTTTTTGAAGTCTAATTATTTTGATATATTATTTAAAATGTTAGTTATTTGTGTATTTTTTTTTTTAAAATACTTGGTTTTTCTAAAAAGATCTTTTAAATTATTACTATATTGTATGTGATTTTTATTTTTTCAATTAAATACTCAGAAACTGTTCGAAACTTTAAATATTTTTTTTTTAATTATTAGAAAAATCACGCGAAAGATTTGGCCTTTAAATTCTTTAAGAGATAATTGCATGATGTTTACCAAAAACTTTTAGTAAGTGAGTATAATTATATTTTAATAACTGGACTAATAATAAGAGTATAAGACATTCTAAAATCCATTAAATAATAACTATGAGTATACGTGTTAAATCTTTTGAAAGATAAATTTTTCGACAACATCTCACCCCATAATCTTCTTACGCATCACCGGATTAATCAAACTGCTCTCGTGCTTTTGTAAATATACTTTCGAAAATATTTATTTTTTTTGTTTAACGTTTTATTCCGTAGCTGCACTTACGGAACTCTTCCATAGATGCATTTATGGAAACCTTAAAACATATTAATTATTTTGACTTTTTCAATTAATTCGGAAAATTCTAAATTAATTGAAAAAACCTCAAGTTAATTAACTTTATTACATATAGGGAAGCGTGCGATTTTTCCAATTAATTGAGAAATTTTCAAATAAGTTACAAATTAATTAGGAAAATCCCAAATTAATTTTTTAACTAATTGAGAAAATCTCAAATAAATTAAGGTCATAAAATCTTCCGTAGATAATATCTATGAAGGAGTTGAAAATAGAGGTTCATCAAATCTTACTTAGATGTATCTACGGAAGGGGTTGAAAAGGGAGTGCTCCGTTTTAAAGCTTGCATATATGCATTTACTGAAAATACCAAAAAAAAAATTTTAAAAAAATACTTCCGTAAATGCATCTACGAAAATTAGAATATTTTTAAAATTTCGCGCAGTGTACGAGATATTCATAGATGATTGAGAAATCGTCAATTTTTCTACTCAAATATTTGCAGCAAGATTATTAAAAAAAAAAAAAACATTCTAAGATCATAAAATAAAAAATGGACAATAGTCAAAAAGAACCAAAAGCAAAAAACTAAAGAGACACACTACACTGTCTTTGAAACAGACAAAGTGTGAACATTAAATAGATTTCAACTTGACTTGAATCACTGTGTGAACTCCTCCTGTCTTTGACATTGGTCTCTCTTCTGTCTCACCTGAAGCTTAACCCATTATCCCTCAACACCGAATCAGTCAATGGCACCCCTCCACAAGAAATCAAAGAAGAAACCCAAACAAGTGAGCCTGGTTGTCCCTGTTGAACCCAAACCCAATGAAATTGATTGGTGGGAATCTTTCTGGCACAAAAATTCTACTGCCCCAGGTATCTTCTCCTTTCTCCTCATTCCATTTTCCTTATGAAGTTTCAATCTTTGCTTTGACTATGTTGTTTTAGAATGGAAAAACCCTTTCCTTTTCAGTTCAAAATAGGGATTAAAGGGCAATGATATCATCATTATAGTTAATTAATTGGTTTTTTAAGATGTGTTATTGATAATATATGATTGATGCAAACATGTGCACAGGATACTCAGTACCCAATGATGAGGAACAAGGGTTTAAGTATTTCTTTAGAGTGTCAAAGACTACATTTGATTACATATGCTCTCTTGTAAGGGAGGATCTCATTTCCAGGCCTCCGTCTGGCCTTATCAATATCGAGGGACGGCTTCTTAGTGTTGAGAAGCAGGTTGCTATTGCTCTTAGAAGGTTAGCATCGGGTGAATCTCAGGTCTCGGTTGGAGCTTCTTTTGGAGTTGGCCAGTCGACGGTTTCTCAGGTGACTTGGCGATTCATTGAAGCGCTTGAGGAACGTGGTAAACGTCATCTCAGTTGGCCTGATTTTGATAGATTGCAGGAGATCAAGTTTGGTTTTGAAGCGGCTTGTGGTTTGCCTAATTGCTGTGGTGCCATTGATGCAACGCATGTCATGATGACACTTCCGGCAGTTCAAACGTCGGATGATTGGTGTGATCAGGAAAATAATTACAGTATGTTGTTACAAGGAATTGTTGATCATGAAATGAGGTTCATTGATATCGTGACAGGTTTGCCTGGTGGCATGACGTTTTCGAGATTACTGAAGTGTTCGTCGTTTTACAAACTCTCGCAAAATGGAGAGCGTTTGAATGGAAATGTAAGAACTTTAGATGGAGATGTCATGAGAGAGTATGTAGTTGGTGGGTATAGTTATCCTCTTCTTCCGTGGCTTATGACACCTTATGAAACTAATGGCATATCAGATTCACAGTTCAGTTTTAATAACAAACATGAAGCTGCAAGACTACTTGCAGTGAGGGCGTTTTCGCTGTTGAAGGGAAGTTGGAGAATCCTTAGTAAGGTTATGTGGAGACCGGATAAAAGGAAATTGCCAAGCATTATCTTGACTTGTTGTTTGCTTCATAATATAGTTATTGATTGCGGAGACACCATACGTCTAGATGTTGCATTGTCTGGTCATCATGATTCAGGATACCGAGAACAGTATTGCAAGCAAGTTGATCCTTCAGGAAAGACCGTACGAGAAAATTTGGCCAAACATTTACAATATGGAGTGCAATTAGATGCTAATGGTAGTTCTGCTAGCGCTGTTCATCGTATTTAGAATTTGACTTCTGGCCTCTCGCATTCTGATGTTGAACTTAGACAGAATTTCTTTTCTTTTTTTGGATGAGTGTTGTGATTAAGTAAAGCTTCTCTTATCCCCTTGTTATTGGTGAATGTTAATTATTGTTATTATTTGAAGAAATGTCAGCAGTAACATTCCAGCAAAAATGAATCCTAATGTCTTCATTTGTATTTCACTTTATGCGTAACAAATGACTTTTAATAGACGAGCGAAATAAACAGAATAGAGAATTGCAATACACCGTGATGGTTAAAATGGTACTACTGGATAAACAATAACTGCACATCTAACCAATAAGAAAATAAGACGGAGAGGATTTTCAGAAAATGAAATGGCGAGAATTTCATTCCAGCCTCTTTCTACTGAGTGAACGATACGCTACACATACAACAGGATGTCAGGATCTATATACTAAGTTTACCCTAGATCCTCTCCATAGTAAGAAATGCAAGAGCCTTTAAACATGTCTAGACTATAAAGACATTTTACAAAGAAGAAGGCTAATGTATCATTTGTCCCTTGTATTTTAAACTATGTTAAATAAAAATCTTGCTGATTCAATCTCCTCTGGTTGGAGGTTGTATGCATGCGCAAAAGGAGGCTTTCTTCTTCCTCTTGTAGTAGCTTTTCTTTGTCCCACCATAGAGATAATCTCGCAAAAGGACTCTTGGATTTTGATCATCAATCATTGCTTTTCCATTGCCTTCTTTGTCATCATTCAATTTTAGAAGTAAAAATTGAAGCCTTTGCACCTCCAATTGTAGCCGTCCTATTTTTTCAGATCCTCTTCGAGCCTGTTCTGAAACTCTTCTGCCGCCGACACTTCCACTCTCATCTGACACTGTTGTAGACTTCCCGGAAAAGGACGAAGTTCCTTCTTCTACATTCTTCATCAACCTGCGGTTGGCATCAAACAGCTTTGTGATGGCCTCTTGAGCAGCTTCAAGCTTTCCTTTCACGTCAACGTACTCAACTCCTTTTCCCACTGTGCCCGTCTTCTCAATAATGTCCATCTTGTTTATCAAATCCTGTACGGTGATTTCGAGGTTCATCAGCTTTTGAGCATCTGAGTCGAGTCTTTCTAAAACCTTTCTCTTATTGCCTTCAAGCAGCAGCGGCCGCGACTGTGTTCTTGAGATCTCTAATTTGTCCATACTCAATTCCTTTTCAATCAAGGACTCTACCGAAGGGTATTTATTTTTGGATTCCTTGGATAGTCTCCTTTGTTGGTATCCAATAGGTGAAGTGTCCTTCTGTGCCTTGCCAACTGTCACGCCAATAATGCCATGCTGATCAGCAGTTTCCCACAATTCAAGCATCTGCTCATCAGACTTATGAGCTCCTCTCCTACTAATCCCATACGATGAACATTCAGACGTGTGATCAAGCATGATATCTTTTGGAAGAACTTCGATTTCTGATACAGGAATATCTTGCAAAGATTTTCTTGTCTTATGTCCATAAACAGCTCCATATTGATGCTCCTTGGCTTCATCCATTTGAGTAGAATGCTTGTTTGCTTGAGCATTTCCTTGGTGCCAGCTATGTCCAGATTTTAAAACTTGAATCTCTCTCATTTCATCCTTAGGTTTGAAACTTTCATTCATCTGTCTAATAGCCATTTCAATTGCATTAACCCTTTTCTGCATGTCTTGGAAGTCTGGAAGTGCATCTGTTTCCGTAGCATTTTGATCTTCACTTGTTCGTGGATCACCTTCAGCGTATTTGATATTCACCAACTTTTTAACCTGGAAACAAAGATTTACATAAACTATGTTATATACCTATATCAAAATTGTAATTGATGCTCGATCTCAGTTGAAGAGGAAATTAAGTTTCACTTTATCACAAATGATCTATCATTAGCACACAAGTTTTCAGCGATCTTAAAAAACACAACTAGTTTATTCGATCCAAAACACACTTCATTTCTTTCCTTCCCCGGCACACTAGAGAATAGCATGTTAATATACCTTTGATTCTTTGAAGTCACGAGGTTTTGCTTGACCAAGTGTCTGCATCTCCAAGGATGTTATACAATCATTCAAACCACTGACAGCTGGGACATAAGCAGCCATCTGGACCTGTAATTTCTTGTTTTCATCTTCCAACTTGTCAACACTTTCTTTCAGCTTTTCACTTTCCATAACGTTGGAGCTGCATCTGAATTCAAGATTCTCACACGCATCAGCTAGCTCACGGACCTTCCCTTCAAAGAATGTCTCATTGACAGTAGAAATCTGCATTCCAGTATAGAATGTGGCAGCCTGAGATTCCCATTGTTCAATCTCATCCGCTCCCTTGAGTAATGCATTACTTAGCTTTTTTTCCATCAGTTTAGTTTCTCCAAGCTCTTGTTGCAGGTGCCTCATATCTGCCTCCAACTTCTTATTCACTTCACGAAGGTATTCATGCTCTTCAATTTGATGATCCTTGTCTGACGATAATTTTAAAATTTGTCTGCCTTGGTCTTCAAGTAATGCCATCGCCTCTGCATACTTACTCTTCAGATCTATCACCAATTTTTGCAATGCTTTTTTTTCTTCCTGTAAAGCACTAAACATCTCTGCTGCTTCCAAAATATCATTTTCCTTTTGGTACAATAAGGCTTTATCATTCCTAATCTGACAATTTAACTTATCATTGACAGATTCAACTAATTTTAGTTCAACGTTCGACACTACAAATGACTCCTTAAGATATGAGTTTTCCATTTGCACATCTTCTAATTTTCCCATCACTACTTTCAATCTCTCTTCAAGGTTGGTATTTACTGAAACAAGTTCATCCAGTTCTTTGCTTAGCTCCATAAGTGCCATCAAATTTTCAGTTGTCATTACTTCCATTTTCTCTTCTCCTTTTCTTACTGTTAACTTCAATGCCTGATTCTTCTCTAGCGTCTTTTTGACCTCTTCTTGCAATGCATAGTATTGCTTAGACTGGATCCTCAATTCTCCATCAAGAGCTTCTCTTTCTGTTGCAATATTTTCAGTCTTTAATTTCAACTGGCCAAGGAATGTAACAAGAACTGAATTCTCAATGGCCATTTGCTGGTTTTCACGAAATACTTCGACAAAAGAATTTTCTTTCTCCTGAAGTTTGTCATGTACATTGTTCAGCAGCTTCTGGTCATCTTCCACATTTTCTTGAGGCAAATGCTCACAGTTATTGTCAAGAGTCTTTAACACTTGAAGCAGCACATTCCTTAGCACGTTAATTTTCTCAGACAACAAATTTGCATCAACTTGCTTTTGAACGTTGTCATTCTCCAATTTAGATATCAATCTGTCAGACATGTTGGATGCCTCCAAGAATCTCTGACGCTCAACTAGAAGGGAGAAATTATTTTGCTCCGATTCCCGAATACATTCATGCAAGATGAGAATTTCTATTTGAGTGCGTAGATCTCTGTCCAGTTCCTCTTCAGATTCCTTTTTCTGGTAATTTGCATCTTCTTGTAGAATATGAATTTGAAAATCCTTCTCAACCAAGTGACCTTCATTCAATTGCACAATTCTAGAATGTTCTTCCCTTTCAGCATATAATGAAACCAGTAGATCTTCCACCTCTTGAAGAGCAGACTCCCTTTCTGCTTTTAATTCCAAATGTTGCAGTTCCAACTCACTATGTTGTTTCTCAAGAATTTTAAGTGTTTGACGAGTCATGTTCAATTGCGAATCTAAGGTTTCTTTCTCAGAGGCGAGACTAGACTTCTCATGATCAAGTGAGAGGCAAGTCTCTTCCAAAATCTTTGACTTTAACCTTAATCCTTCAAGCTCGGCATTCACATCAAATAGTGAATTTTCTAAAAACTGATATTTTTTTGAAAGCTTCTCTAGCTTTTCAGCTGTGGTTTGCAGCTGATAAAACAGGGTTGCCTTCTCAGCAGCAAGAGTTGATTTCTCCGCCAGCAAGGATTCACAAGTTTCTTCCGATGCCTTTAGCGTTCCTCTGATACGCTCCAGCTCAGCATTCAACACTGAAAGGGAATTCTCCAAATTGGCATTTTTCTCTAGAAGCTTCTCCATGATCTCCAGTTTTTTGTTGAGAGCTGCTTTTTCATCTTTTTCAGCTTCGCTTGTTTCCTTCAGCTTTGAGTTTTCATTTTGCAATATCTTCACAGATAAGGAAAAACATTGTGGATGTAAGCCAGTTGATCTGACCTCCTCCGCCGTGGATTCGTATCTTTTGTTCACATCATTAAGCTCCTCTTTAAGACAGTAAATTTCCTGCTGAAGAGCATTTCTTTCATCTACTCGCAATCCAACCTCCATTTCAAGTTTCTTTATTGTTTCCCTGAGATTTAATATCTCATCCTGCAAATTATTCATAGACAATGATGAAGACAGTTTGAAATCATTTAGAACTTTGTTTTCCTCCTTGGCCTTGTCAACTTCATCCTCTAAAGCCTGCTTACGTAATTCCATTGTCTCGAGAGTTTCAATCTTATTATGAAGCTCGGCTGCAAGAGATTTAAGTTCTTCCTGAGATTGAGAATGCACATTCTGAAGAGTTTGGAAAGCAGTTTCAGCCTCAATGAATCGCATCCTCTCTTCTTGTATGCAAGTCCAAAGTCTACCCAATTCCTTCTGCTTCTCACTAAGTTCTTCACTTTGAGACCCCATCTTCTGTGCCAAAGACTGCAATTCAGATTGTAGAGTGTGATTTGATGTTTCCAAGAGAACACACTTCTGCTCAGAAATATGTAACTTTTGCGCTCCATCATTTATCTTGCAATTTAGCTCATGCACCTCCTCTTGGGCACAAGAGAGTTTATGCTCCAAACTAGAAATTATCTCCAAGCATTCCTGATAACGAAGAGCCGCTTCCTCTTTCTCTTTGGTAAGTTTACCGATTTCTAATCTCATGTCCTCAGTTTCATTTTTAGCTTCACTAGCTTGCTCATTAATTCTCCTTGCATTCTCATCGGCTTGTACTAATTCCTCCTCTAGTTTTGACAATGTCTCCAAGGTCTGATTATACTGAAAAAGAGCAGCTTCCTTTTGAGCAACTAATCTAGCAAGGTCTGCCTTTAAGGATTCGGCTTCAGTTTCAGCTCTGGTAGCTCGTTCATTAAAATCTCCTATATCCTTTTGAGCGGAAGAAATATTTTTCTCCAGATTAGATATTTTGTCTAAGCACTGCTGGTACTGAAGAAGATTATTTTCTCGTTCAGACTGCAATTCATCAAGGGTTTCTTTTAAGGTTTGAACTTCGGCTTCGGCTTTGCTGGCTCGGTCATCAAGTCCTTGAGAATTCTCTCTTGCACGAGACATTTCTGATTCCAGATTAGATAATCTCTCCAGACTCTGCTGATACTGAATCAAGCCATCTTCCTTTTCACTTTCTAGTTTAGCGAGGGTTATCTTTAATGCCAAAACTTCTGTCTCGGTTCTGGTCATCCGGTCGGAATCCGACAAGAGATCATTCTCATGGCTTCCATTGTTTACTCCATTAGTCTCCTGTGTGTCATTAAAATTAAGCCCCCTTCTAGCACGTCCTTCGGCAAACTTTATATGACTTACTGATTCTCCTGTCATGAAAAGATCATTGAGCTGTTTCAAACCCTTTCTGCTTATTGCAACATCTGTTTCATGAGTAGAATCACCCTTTTGCAATTCATCCGAGTCAGAAAATGCATGTGAATGGCGGGTAGTATCTGGCGTATGTGGCTGCCCAATCTCCACGGAAGAAACGGCATGTAAATCATCTGTTGATACCGGTGGGACTTGATTTGGAAAAGCCTCAGCCATCGTACGATGGGCTTGGCGTATCACTCCAGTTGCATGATCATATCTTTCAGCCAATGCTCGATATGCCCGGTAAAACTCCTCAACCAATTTCATAAGCTCTGGACGCTTCTTGTAATACATTTCTGCCCTTCTGGCAAAGGAATCCGCATCTTCTTCGATAAGCTTTATCATTTGCTTCACCTTGACATCCATATC
Source organism: Vicia villosa (assembly GCF_029867415.1). Taxonomy (NCBI): domain Eukaryota; kingdom Viridiplantae; phylum Streptophyta; class Magnoliopsida; order Fabales; family Fabaceae; genus Vicia; species Vicia villosa. The sequence continues at coordinate 136,198,291 of NC_081185.1, forward strand.
TGTTCGTGATCAAGCACCATTATGATAAGTTAATGTGTTCAAGGATATTGTTAAATGCTTATAAATAATTTTGTTAAATGCTTCCATATATCCCCTGATAAAGTACCAAATCGAGTGCATCATGAATTGCGAGTAAATTTGGAAGTGAAACTAGAAACTTTTTTAATGAGTGGTCACACAGGCGCGCACACTGAGAAGGGTGAAAACCTAGGATCGAACCTGGCACCCGCAAAAAACGTCCACATAGCAAACCACTAGGTTGTAGCAATGGAGACCGAAAATTGGTTTAAACATGAATGCATCATTTTGCAAAACATTTTCAAAGAGTGAAACTGAAATATGTATGACCTTTTATAAGCCCGGATCCGATGTCGGTAATTATGTTAGATACCAAAAGAATAGGAAACAATTATTTAAAAAGAAAAAAAAAATAGAAGAAATTATGAAGCAATGACACCGACACCGACGCTGAAATGGCGAAATCAGTAATAATTTGAAAAAATGAATAAATTAAACATAATCACAAGTGTCAGTGTTAATGTCTCCGTGTTAAAAAATATTCAATCAGATTTTACAATTTAATCTCCATTCAAACAGTTAATAACCAAATTAACATCGTAGATAACAGAATTGCTACCTAGCAGTAGCAAGAGCAGAAAGAGAGAGTATGCATGCATTACCTGTGAGATTTTCTTGAAGCCATTTTGAGTTCTTGGGGCTTATGTGACTGTCCCACCACCATGAATACTTTTTGTTAGAATCACTACGAGCCAGAGAAGTCATTACCAACACTGTCTATTCTGATGTTGAAATTAAAACCAGAATCACTCAACACAATCAATATCCTTCTGCTTCTGTGACAACAAAAACAAAAAAAACTGATCAATTAAACTCTCTCTCTAGGAATGCAAACGGTTCAGTTTCAGTTAAATCACATCATAAACGTTTCTTCCAACTTTTTTTTATCATCCAAAGTAAAAATAAAATAATCAGAAACAAAACCAGAAAATAAAATAAAATACCTGATCGGTTAAACTCTATCTCAAGTCTCAAATTCCAAGAATGAAGGAACAAACAACTGACACACCAGAATCAGCCCTGCTCAAACACAAAATTCCAAGTAAAGTCATTACAATTTTACCAATAAACAACAAAATAAATTTTCATTAATCAGAAAAAATAAAGTAAAAGTAAAATTAATTAAACAAAACTCGCTCTCATTATTTTTTATGAAGATCATGATATAATTGAATTTCAAACAATAAAATAACGTAAGAAATCAATATTTGTTTCTCTTCATTTTTTAATTAAAAATGAGATCAATACTTATTATTAACTACATCATAAACACATAAACAACAACAAAACACATAATTCACGTTAAAATTACTTACAGAAAAAAATTTAGGAAACCTTTTTGTTCTAAATAACACCATCATCAACGATGAACAAGTTCATCCCATGTTGATTTTAGATCTCTGTGTTATGTAGACAATGTTGTTTTATTTGTGTTTCTCTCTCTCTCTCACACACTTTTGTTATGCTTTGCTTTTTAGGCACTATAGGTTGGTACTGTCTCTAAGAATCTGAGAACTTGGTAAAGTGAAAACGAAAACTAAAACAAATACAAATACAAAAAAAATAAAGTTGGCAGGGGTAAAAAAGGAAATTAAGACCGACCAAAAAGGAATGATAGAATAAAAGGAGAAAAAAAATTACTATTGTTAAGTTTTTTACAATATCAATAAATCACAACTACTTAATTATATTATTATTTAAAAAAAATTAAAATAAAAGTTCAGCAATTTTTAATAAATTAACGGTTGTGTATAAAAAGTTTTACGTGCATAGCAATTAAACTCATAATATATTATTATTATATGAGAAAAACATGCATGAATACAAACATAAATCATGAATGTTAGAAACAACTAATAAAAAAAATGTATATTTATTTAAAATTTAATTTCTTTATTAATTGAATTCATGGGGTGATTCTTATAAATTGACAATATCAAAAGTTTTACGTGTATAACAATTAAAGTCATAATATATTATTAATATTATTAGAGAAAAGGGGTGATGCACTGACAGTGTAAAATATTTTTACACTGTCAACCAATCACCACCCATGTATTTAATTAAACCATTTTTTTATTTAAAAAAAACTTAATGACATGACACCTTTATGATTTTCTATTGGATGACAGTGTAAAGTTATTTTACACTGTGTGTTCACTACCTTGTCAGTGCACTACCTTTTAAGAGTTAAAAGGTAGTGCACTGACAGTGTAAAACTATTTTACACTGTCATCCAATAAGGAGTCATTAATGTGCCATGTCATTAAAGTTTTTTTAAAATAAAATAATGTTTTAATTGGATGCATGGTGGTGATTGGTTAACAGTGTAAAAATATTTTACACTGTCCGTGCATGACCCATTTTCTCACCTTTTAACTCTTATTATTATTATTATTATTATTATTATTATTATTATTATTATTATTATTATTATATTATATTAATAAATACTACTTAGTTGAATACTCATAACGCACATTCTTTAGGGTTGATTGAGAACGTGGAGGAAATTTCGTTACAAGAAGCAAATGCCAAATTAACCGTAATGTCAGTAACAGTTATTTTGCAAACTTAGTTGTGTGTATCATACCAGATTACCAGGCGCCGTCTAAGGTGCGCTAGCTCCATAGGTCTCTCACCGTGAGAGACCATTTTTTCCTTTTTTTTTTTTTTTCAAATCAATCATAGCCGTTAGATTAGCTGTCCCTAATGGTCACTCACTTCACTAACACACACCATATCACCACCATCCCTTACACCTTTTGCAAACGTACAACATACCTTTCTTCACCGTCCTTCTTCCACTGTGTCCTTCTTCCATTGTCCTTCTTCATTTCTTTTTCTGCAGCCATTACTCTTCTGCGTTTTATTTTTCTGAAACCATTTTCTTCTTCATTTTCTTTTGTGCTCCCTTCTGATTTCTTCTTTTTGCGCTCCCTTCTGATTTCTTCTTTTGCGCTCCCTTCTGATTTCTTCTTCATTTCTTCCATTTTCGATCCTCTTCCATTAACGATTTGTGTCTGAAGCAAGTTTTTGTGCTTAGTAAAAGTAACAGATATTGAGTTAAAGATGGATGGTGGTGACGTTATTGGCCATGGAGTAATGCAAGTTAACTCTGTAAGTCAATTTTCAAACAATCTTATCTTGTGGTTGTAACCCTAATTGATGGTTGATTTACTATTTAGTTATTTATATTTTTTTAGGAAGCACACGATGGGATTTTTCATGAGAATGGTCGTGTTAACGATGACGGTGAACTGGATTTTGTTAGTGATGGATGCTTGGATAATGTTGAATATGACAACAGAGTTGTTGATGAAGATTCTGAGTTTGAAGAAGTTGAATACTATGATGAAGATGCGGAAGAAGATAATGAATTTTACGGATGTGAATACGATGATGAAGATGGAGATGATGATGGCGAATTAGATGGTGATGATTATGATGACGAGATAGGTTCCGGTTATGTTAGTGGACACGAATATTGGAATACAGATTCAAACGGCGGTGGAATTTCTGGGGAAGGATCGGAATGGGGTTCGGACAGATTGAATGAATCGATATCTTCAGATCAACTTCCAGACGAATCATTTGTTGTTGACGAGTTTGACGACATTGCAAATATGGACATGTTTAACTTGCAATGTGATGATGTTTCGAAGCTGCAATTTGGAAGTCTGGAAATAGCTTACACATGGTACTGTTGGTTTGCAAAGATGAACGGTTTTGCAGTCCGTAAAGGTCAAGTTATTAAAAAAAAGAGTGGAGATGTTACTCAACAAACATTTCTTTGTAACCTTGCAGGATTTAGGCAAAACAAAGTAGATAATCGCAAACGTGGTCCGAGGCACGAAACCCGGTGTGGATGTGAAGCAAAATTTCGGGTTCATATTGATATAATTTCACACCGTTGGTATGTCACAGTTTTTACCTTTGAGCACAATCATGCAATGTTAAAGGAGAAGCACTGCAGGCTGTTGGCAGGTAATAGGAAGCTTAGTAAGTCAGATAAGATGCAAATTAAGAATTTTGGGAATGCCGGAATCAAAGTAACTCAAATGATTGGTTCATTCGCTAATGCTGCCGGGGGGTATGATAAGGTAGGATTTTTGAAGAAGGATGTACATAATCAAATTGCAAGACAAAGGAAAGAGATGTCTTCTGATGCTAAAGGTGCTGTCAGGTATCTTATTGATCTTCGTGTAATAGATCCATTGATGCTTGTTGCACACACGGTGGGTGCGGATGGAACGTTGCAAAACCTATTTTGGAGCGACGGTGAGAGTCAAAAGAATTATGAACTGTTTGGTGATGTGCTTGCTTTTGATGCTACCTACAAGAAAAATAAGTACAGGTGCCCATTTGTTGTTTTTTCTGGTGTTAATCACCATAACCAGACGATTATATTTGCTACTGCCATAGTTTCAAATGAGGTTGAAGGGACATATGTATGGTTGCTGGAGCAGTTTTTGGTTGCAATGAAAGGTAAGACACCTTTATCTGTAATAACGGACGGTGATGTTGCTATGAGAAATGCAATCAGGAAAGTCTTTCCCAACAGTTACCACAGGTTATGTGCATGGCATCTCCTACGAAATGCAATTTCCAACATTAGCAATCCCAATTTCATCCCTGTTTTCAAAAAATTAATGCTTGGTGATCACGATGTTTGGAAATTTGAGAGTCTGTGGAATGAAATGTTAGATAGGTTTGGGTTAGAAGATAATAATTGGATCAATGAATTGTACCAGAAAAGGAAGATGTGGGCAACAGCTCATATTAGGGGAAATTTCTTTGCAGGAATAAGAACGACATCGCGGTGCGAAGCATTTCATAGTCATATGGGACAGTTTGTACACTCGAGGATGAATATGACTGATTTTGTTAAGCAGTTCCATAGGTGTGTGGCATATTTTCGATTTAGAGAGGTTCAAGCTGATTTTGAATCCCAATATGGACAGGCAGTGTTGCATACCAATCTTAGGGCGCTTGAGAGGTCAGCATCAAAGCACTGGACAAAAGAGATATTTGAAATGGTACGATCTGTTATGAAAAAGGTAACCTTAACATCTGTATTAGATATTCAAGATATGGCATCAGTTACCATTTATGCGGTGACAAAATACAGAGACGAAGGGCATGGATGGCGTGTTTCCCACTGTCCATCGAATAACGATTTCAGATGCTCGTGTCTTAGAATGGAATCCATTGGGATTCCTTGTGAGCACATTGTTGCTGTGATGGTTTATCTTAATATTGTAGAATTTCCTGAGAATCTTGTGCTGAATCGTTGGTCATTATATGCGAAGGAGTCTATTAGTGGAAGTTATGAAGATGGTTCCCACTACTGGGATTCACATTTGGTTGCTAGACACGCTACTTTGGTGAATCTTAGTAAGGAGGTCGCTGACTTGTCATATATGGATGTTGATGATTACAAAAAATATTTAGAATATCTGACTAATGAACTTTGTAGGCTTAAATCGAAGTACAACAATGAAGATGTTCCAGATAACATACATGTTGAAGAGGAGTTGGTGAATATACTTAACCCTTCATGTTCAAGAAGCAAGGGTTGTGGACCAGGTACTGTTGGTACATCAGAGAGACCCAGGCGGACACAGACGTGTGGGATATGCGGTGCAGCTGGTCACAACAGAAGATGCTGCCCTACTCTTGGAGCAGATGGAGAGCCTCCTGCAGATAGTTCTTTACAATCAGCATCTGTAAGGTTAAGTAATGACTATGGATTTTCAGTTTGAAATTCAGTGAAGTGATGAAGCAATGCCAAAATGATGTTATGCTGCTTGTTTGGCAAGGAAGGTGTCTGTTTCTGTTAAGAATGGGTTAAGAATGGGAATGTGGTGAAGTAAGAGGTGGTATTCGTAGTTTATTGTATTGGATAATATAATTGGCAGTTATACTGATTTTGTAATTTTGGGTGCTGTGTTGCAAATGTGGGATTTGTTTTGTAATAGGCATTTGGTATGCTTATTGTAACAGACATTGTGTCTTGTTAGTTTTAATATATCCAAGGCTGGAAGTTGATGTAACTGAAGAAGTGAATTGCTGTAATTTTATCCTAAAGCACATTGAAATTCATCTATTGTTGTATTGTAATTTCCCTAATTCAACATAATATATTTCATAAATTAATCAACAATGTTCTAAATATTACTTAGATAGAGTAAATTCATACTGTATTATTTGTGAAAAAAATACAATGCACAATTTTGATTATGAAACCAGCCAAATTAAATTAAAATAGAACAGCACCAAAATTTCTAAAGCAGTACAAATAAATAGGATTGCTTACCTGTACTATTTCAAAACTTTGGTACCTTTGGTGCAATATGAAAATGCAAAAATAAATAGCATAATTTTTCAATTCAATGGAACATAACAATTAAAGGTGCATCAACATAATTTAAATATTCTTCATGTTACATTTCTATTTTCCAATATCAGGTGCATCAACATAGTTTCAGTGGCAGCTACTATTATATCATCACTTTCCTCTAATCAAATGCTTTGGTGCAAGCACAGAAGCCTTAGGTGCAACCATTCAAACCGCTCCTTCAACAGCATTCGCTGCAGCCTACAGTTCAATCCACTGCCAATTACTTCACATAATGCGTTGTTGTTATTTGCCATCATCAATATATCCACACCCAAGGACACAACAACTAGCACATAACAATGTAAGTAACAGAAAGCAGCAAAGGGCGGTCCAAATTACACAAAACTGCATAAAGCAGCAAGCAAATTATCCTAAAAATATATTACAGACAATCATAGTAGTAGTTTCAATCAACAAAACATGGTCCACGCAGCCATCCAAATATCCAAACAAATGGCCACCGCACATTCCCATTGTCTAAGTCGCGGTTGTCATAACTTTCCAGTATTCCTTCGACTTCCGAATGAGCTCGTTGTTGCAGTCGTTATGGTTTCCCATAAGCAAACGCATAGTTACGGCCATCCTTGTGACAATCTCATTCATCTGGAAGTGAAATGTGAAATAGTTAACAAAGATTATTTTCGGGGTTAAATGGTGATAATTTATTGTAAACACAACACATCAGAATTGCCATATAATCATACCACACCAAGAGTGTTGCTTGTGAAGTTGTTCTGCATGTTCATCCACTCTACCACCCATAGTGCAGAGCTGTCGCTGCCAATACAACACAACGGGTTCAGTTTGACCAATTGTATATGGAAAGTGATTGTCGATTGGAAGAAATTTGATACCTGGTTCCACAGTTTGGGATCCCCCTTGCCTCCACAATATCCCAGTATTCAAAGTCCGTCATCACGTGGAGTGAGAATGAACTTTCATACACCGTTTCCACCAGCTTATTTAGCGCAGCTCCCTGATAAATTAAGAAGATATAGCTTATTATAGCTTCTTTTCTCAAACATGTGATTATAAAATTCACTTATACTCACGATGTTTCTGATGGTGGACCTTCTTTCTGCGACCACGTCCTCGGTCAGGTGCGAGTCCAAATGATAGATCTTGCGATCATCTAATGAAATGACCATGAGGTACCAGTGTCCACGCTGGTCTTCTACTGGGACATAAATCTATAACGTATATCAAATTTTTGAACAAATCCGTTAATTGGCTTATGTAAAAAAGGAGGCAGTGCATACAACATCTAACGATTAGAGACAATTAAATGAAACATTCTACCAATCTCAGGTGATCAAAACGAACAGCCCAGTCATCTTTGTAAAACATGTGTAATTCTTCATGACCATTATTTTTAACAACATCTTCCTACAACCAACAGATAGTTTAATACATTAGCATGTGATTATCACTTATTAGTAAAGACTCATGTAAAATAAGCATCATGAATAATTTGGAGTTTATGGTAATTACCGCGAACGACGGAGGCAGGCACCATAAATTTTTGCATACGTTTTGGTGTTGTGACCACATCACCTTCAACGCCATCATCAGTATAATCTGTTCCAAGGTTGGAATTCATTTACACCAGTAACTAGTTAGCCAACAAACATAATACGTAAAATGATGGGTATGTGTATAGGTTAGAAATGTACCTCACTTGAAACCAACATTCCTGGACACATACACTCAAAATCAGCTCTGGTGTACGCTGTCCTACCAACCCTGAATATTGTATCACTGAAATACAACAACGGTTGTTAGTCATTGTTAAAGAGATTTCATAATAAGGTAATAAAATTCATGTCCACGTACGATGAGTCAAAGTCTTCTTGGAAGACATACGCACACACCCTGATTTCCGTTTGATCCAGTTTCATATCAGGGGAGGTCTTAACCGCGCATCTGAAATGCTGCTTAATATAGGACTTGTTAAGAATATCATACACAATCGACATAAACATTGTTCTTTCATAAGTACTGCTTAATGAATTTTGATTACCTTCGGGACCATTAAACCAGTACTGTTTCTGAATGCATTAGTCCTCCCAATAGCAACAGCTTTTTTAGCTCTACCGCCCGGAGATTGTCGTTTGACACCGAGTGATCTGGGAGTGGTTGCAGCTTTTCTCTGCAAGTTGCCAATAGCATTACCTGTAGGCCTCGACCCCTCTCCTGGTGATGGTGTGAATGAGAGCTTTCGACCCTTGGGAGTTGTTGATGTCGTCATCAGCTCCTTGTTTATTGAAATAAATATTAGAACAAATAATTTGAATAACATGGTAAATCAAGTGTTTAAAGTTTAAACAACATTAACGTAAAACCATGCAAATATATGAGTGGAAGGCATGTCACCTTTGCATTAAACCTTCGGCTATAATCACTACTGAATGGCTTGTTGGTGTTGTCTGCAACTTCTTTCCCACCCCTGTTTGAATCGGCATCAATGTATGGAAGTTTCCCATAGCTTGTGTTTTGCCGTTTGCAAACAGTATCGGTACGTACGTAGTTGTTATGGGAGACTGTTCTTTTTTTAGCATTCATTCTTTCCTCGGAGTCGTAGTCAGATATGTTTATTGTACCAAAGTTCTTCAGCTTCTCCATCCCTCTGTCCATCATCTTTTCTTTGCCCCGATCATTTCCATCATCTTCTGCATCAGGGGAATATCCAGAGCTAGCATGGACAACTTTGTCTTTGAACCTTGGGCTACGCATTTCCCCACCTACTTTTTTTAGTATCTCTTTTTGATTGAACACAAGTTTGGTCATCATGTCGTTGTGAGAAATCTCCAGAATATCTATCCTGAAACTTAGTTTCTGCATCATACACAATGGTTGAACCATATCAGTAGTTATATAACACAAAAGTTCAACATAAAACGTTTCAACACAACTCTTATATCTCTTTTTTTATAAGCAATGGATTTTATTACTCAGCACCAGTAGTGCATTTCCACATTACAGAGTTGTATGAATATTACAACTCTTATATAGTTATATACTTATATTTTAAAAGCATGTTGGTTTCAAAAATGTTTACCTCCACGGCATCCAACACATCAGCTAACGTGACTTCTTTGGAGCTTACATCAGGTTTAAATGAGTCGTGATCTACATCTTGTCCAACCCTTGGAATGGTTGATGAACAAATCCTCTCGCCCATCTTTGAGGAGTTTTTGTCACCATCCCTACATAAACACCACAACCTTTATTACTTATGTACATGAACATATAAAAATGTAACACATAAAGACATACTAATAAATATTATTAAGAAGGAAAACTTGCATTCCGTTGTCTTTTGAATGGCCAGGGATCAACACAAAGTCGTTGCATCTTGTTGGTTCCATTGATAATGAGTGCTCTCTTGCTTGTTGTTTTTTTTTTATAGAACTTGCTTGTTGTTGATGTTGCTAATATAAAGAAAATAAGGAGAAACGTAGAGTAATGATGTAGAGACTAATCTCGATACCTATTCCATCAAATCACTTAATTACCATTTAATGTGGAATTGACCCAAGCTATCACAATTGCATAAAGTAAATCAGTTGATATCTTAATATAATATTAAGACCTGTTTGATATGCTACTTGCACATGAGATATTAATATTGTAATCACATACATACCATAAGGTTGAAACTAATGATACATTATATATATATATATATATATATATATATATATATATATATATATATATATATATATATATATATATATATATATATAATGAGGTGCACACCACTCCATCCATAATCAAATATCCCATACACATATAGGGATCAAATGAAAGGTACTACAAACGACAAACGAGTTTCATAAAATGGAACTTATACACATGCAACGCCATGCAACTAAGCTAAAAACACAACAACGATTAAGACCGTAGTCACTACATTGAGACTTGAATCAATCTAAAAAATGGAACACCGTCCACATTGTTATTATATACATTCACTTAACATGTTCATTAGCTAAAACTTGGTTACTGAGGAGCCTGTTTTCTGCTTTCAAAGTAGCAATCTCCATGTTCAGTTCAAAGTTTGCATCCCTCGCATTTTGAAGTTCTTCCGATAGTATTTGGACGTTATAGTAGTTGTAATCACGAATCCTTCTACCTGTTGCGCAAAGCAAACGACGCATTAACAGCACCGCAACATCTTCCTTCGCGTCATAGTCGGTCTTCGCAAAACGGCCAACTGAAACCATAGATTTGGAAAACAAAGGACTACACAAACAAGCATGATACCTTAAAAATTGGAAACCATGTTCAACCTTGACTTCGTGTAGATTGTATACCGGTACAAGGATTCTCATACGGTTGCAAACTACCTCTACCTGTTTTTGTATGCTATTTTGTAGAACGATATCCTCCGCGTCTGTCTCCTCGGCCAAGTTCGACAAAACCGTAGCTTGTAATACAAATAAAAAAGGTTCATAAAGGTTAATAAAGGCCATACATAGTTACATATCATGGTTATCGTTTAATATTATAAGCAACGTATATATACTACATAACATAAGGTTGTATTGTATCAACTTACACGACAGATCTTGAGAAGGCTGAACTTTGTCGTCTGCATACGAACACTCTTCAGATTCGCACGAGTTGATGTTGTGATGTTGTTCATAGACACGACCTACTTGTTTGCAATATTCCGTGTATGCCCTTTCAGCTTGCTCAAGGCTGTAATATTTGCCATGTGCGTTGTTACTCCATTTGTTAACTTGAGCAAAACATTCAGGCCACGACAAATATATACCTGGGTTACGACCTTCAAAAACTACGTATACTTTCTCCATTATCACCCAGGTCACAGTGGATCCCTTGTCTGTTTTGAGTGGATGAAGTTTACCAGCTTTCAAGTTTAAGTAGATGAAGTTGAGTAAATGAGAGCAATAACTGAGGTAGGGTGGTAGTAGTTGGCCATGGGTTAATTACTTGAGCGGTTGAGTATGGTAGTAATTGATATGATAGTTTAATATTGAGGAATGACATTATTACACCCAAATTTGACAATTACACACTATTTTGATACGGTTTGCTTTTTTATTTTATTTAATAGTTATTATAGCATTATTTGAATAACATGAAACTATGAATAATAATATGAATAAAATTAAATAAATAAAGTTTTGTACTCTTTTGTATTAATGAATAATATGTCACAAAATAAGTATAGTTAGATTGAAAAATATATGTTAGTAATTAAGTAATACTAATTAATCATAATATAAGCATAAAATATGGATCTAAAAATAAAAGCCATTTTAGAGAGTTGACCCCCCTAAAACGGTCCTAAATTGGAAGACCCAATTGAGATTAATTTTGATATATATAAAATCAGTGACGGAGTCCGATATTTTGTGAGAGCAATATATTCATGTAGTGTAATAAAAGAGTTTTTATTTTCTAAGCTTAAATATACATCGTACGTATATTAAATATATATCATACATATATTTTATTATGAGATTTAATTTTGAAAAATATTTAATAATTTTGTAATTTTTATTTGTATAATTTTCTCAATGTTATTATAAACAAAATTATTTATCTATCCATCTCTTTTTATATATAAATATAAATAATAATGATATGAATAGTTGTTTGTTTGCCATCTTTGATGATAATGTTGTAATGTTAAAATAAAAATATACAACATAATCTTATTTTTGAAAATTTAATTAAGAATTATTTTAAATTTAAGCATAAAACCAACTTGTCTCTAATTTAGTAGGACATATATGATTTTTATAATAAAAAACTTACTATCATTTATAATGAAACCTTAAATAATTATTCATATACCATGTGAATTCATATTTATAACAAAAATACTTTTTTGATTAGTTAATGCGTTATTCAATTTTAATTAAATATTTCTTATCAATGGTTAAATAATTAGTGAGCATTGCTATTTCTTACGATAAACTTCTAAACAAAACGCAAGAATACATGTGGCAAACTATTACTAAGAGCATGATTATCGGTAAAATTACAAGGTTTCTACACAGTTTTTTATGCTACCGTGTCAGGAGTTATTGGATAATTGAATGGAATCAAAGTTCTTTAGTTTAACAAAGTTGTTACAGTAAAGAACGCTTCTACACTTCCTTTTCAATTATTTTCTTCTTTTTCTTTTAAATTTTTATTAAAAGTGTCCAAATTAATCCAAATGTCAATATATTATATAATTTAGTAGGACTCATTTTAAAGTTTTTGAAGAAGCATATGGATATTTGAAAAATATAGTTGAGTTGTTTAAAAAATTGGAAAAAGTGAAATAATATAAAAAATTATGTAGGACCCATTTAAAGAACTCATATGAGTATAATTGGTGTGGATGCTCTAATAGATGTGGCAGTAAAATATTGATAACAAAACATGGGTTGGATGGTTATATGTCAGTAAGAAACATGGGTGGATGGTTTTTAAAATGGATCATCCAATTACATGAAGACACCTCATTTTCTTCACTTTCTTGCAAGTTTTTCTTCGTAAGTTTTAGTATTTTCCATATATATATATATATAGCACTCATATATTTTTTAGAAAACATAGTGGGTGCAAATTAGGGAGAGAGTTTCAGTGCACCTAGCTCCATCCCTGTATAAAACTGAAAAAGACACCCGTGAATGAACAATTTTATTCCAATACTACATGTCGACCTCACTGCATTGACTGTTTCACTATATTGAGTGTTGCAGTAGTTATATTATTCTTTTGAATGAACAACTCAACTGCACCTGTTTGAAACTGTTCCCTAACCGTGTGTGTATAAATGTCAAGCCAGCTGAGCGTTTTCATTTTATATCTGCGAAGGTTTGCTGAAGAAGGAGAAATGAATCACGGAAGCAGGTAATAAGTTATAAAATAGTTTGGTTGTTTGTTATACAAATGTTTTTGAAATGCATCTGTTGTAATATGTTACATATTGCAGTTCAAATGAATCATCAGATGATGGTGGAGCTGATGGATACTACTGGGAGGAAACCATTACATCAGGCTACACTGCAAGCCGAAATGTTCTTGTAAGTATATACATGTTATTCAATATGCTGCTTCCATGTTTCATTAACACTAACTCAGGTGTTGTAATCATATATTCTGCAGCATATTCCAAGGAGAGTCTGTAGGTCCTGTAGCTTTTTCTCTTCAATGATAGAATTGTGTGATTATGATACAGGACTTACACATGATTGCATCATCCAGAGTGAAACTCTTGACGGTGTAGAGTATCTGTATATAGGGGAGGGGTGGTACCAATTTGCAAGGAAGAAAGTATTCAGGAGAGGTGATCGGGTAGGTTTTACCGTTTCACTGGTTCCTAATAGGTTGTACGTGAAATTGTTGAATCGTTGAAGGTGACATGTTTCGCGGTGTAAAATCAAAAGGCTGGAAAACTTAATGTTTATGGGTCGCCGTATCTAAGTATGTAATAATGTGAACTGTAGTGTTATGTAGCAGTCACAATAGTCGTGTTATATGTAACGCAAATCCGCGTTGTGTCGCGGCGGCGGCCAGTGCTGGGTGTTGGTTTTGACGTTGTCGTGATCCCAAATGTGTTTTATGTTCTTAAATATTAGTGATGAATGAGCAATATTTTATTTTGTGTATTGGAGCATTGATTTTTACTTTGTTGAATAGCATATTGAATTGTTTTTACTTTGTTTTGTTTAAACTATTTTTTATAAAAAGAATTTTAACACATAAATGTATAACTATAAAAATATAAATACTTTAGCTATTTTAAGTTTAATATTTAAGTTATAAGTTGGATTTAAAATTTTTATTATTATTATTATTTAACTTTAAATCTGAATCGTAAAAGATAGAGATATTTAACTTATATTTTAATATTTATAAATTTTTACATTTAAGTTATATTTTTAATTTTTTTATTCTTTATAAATTATTTGTATAAATTTATTTATATTTATTTTTATATATTCGGACATTATATTATCATTAATATTTTCTTTTATTATTATGATTACCTAAATATTACATCTTTATATATTATTTATATAATTATTATTAATAGTTGTGGATGAATATTATATTATTATTATGATTATTATATTTATTTTTAATATAGGGTTAAATTAGTAAAAGCCAAAATTAGGGTTTCTTATAAACTCCCTATGTTAAGAGTAAATTTTCAAAATTAAAAAAATATTAAGAACTAAAATTTATACTAAAAAAACAAATAAATATTAAACGTTATACAATTATAATAATGACAAAATTAAAATAATAATTATTACATATAATTACTATGTATAACTCCTATAATAATTTGTAATTAAAATTGATAAAAGTTAGAATAAAAGTTTGTACGAATTATATTATTTTTACAAATTAAATCAATTTTATATAAAGAATTTTAACTATACTATGCCTTTATATTTCCAACCTTTATGTTACTTTTGTAGAATACTTATTTTACTAAGCCCAAAATTCCAGTTTGCATGTGTTTAACCCTTGCCACATACGTCCACTAAAATGAAAATGGTTAGAGCTCCATCCCATGCAAAATCAACACTACAAAGTTTAACCACTGCATAATAGTAGACATGCAGTAATATTCATACAATCATAAAAGAGCAGCAGCTCTAAAGTTCAAAATACACCATTAGACCATTACACATATAGTTCACACATGAAGTCTTCAACAACATTTATAATACTCCAACAAAAATCTAACTGAAACTGATTAGACTATTAACCAAACTGAACCAACACCGTCACTTGCGACCCACCAAGTATGAACCAAAACAACCACCTGCTGCACGGATACATTATCGACCCAGAATTATCATCTCTCCACACAGACCAATATCCTTGTGGCTGGAGGGTATCTGATGCAGGAAAGACAAAACATCACCTACTCTCAGATCACGGTCTTTTGCAAAGCGGTACCAATCACGGCAAAGATACTTTTCCACCTCATCGTCCCCGTCCCCCCCATTTCACACTGGTAGGTTTCTCCCGTGTCGGTGTCAAAAAAGTTCAATCGTATCCTGGGGGGCGGACAAACAGGTCCTTATCACATGTCTTGGAATTTGCTGCACATATTCAATTTAATGAAATCATTTTACCGTCAAATAACAGAAACTAATCAATATCATTATAATTTGTCAATATGCAACTTACAAGCACATTATTCCTGACAGTCTTAGTCTTCCCCGGCTTCACCACTAGCTCCCAGGTGATCTCTTTACTTTCAAACTCAGTGTTTTCCTCCCTTTCTTCATCACTATATTCACATTACACGCAACATAGTCAACTTAAAGTTAACACACTTTATAATAAAACAACCACTTTGGTTAACATGATGTGATAATAATCGTGAGTCGTGACCTCAAAATACCATCAGTACACCGTAAGAATAGTGACTAATAAAACAGCTTACCATGTCGTATCTGCAAACAGCACGTTGAGTATCATCCTTAGCAGTTTTGCTTGTTTCAACATCATCTTTACTTCCTTCACCACCCGATCCCAGCACTTCCTCCTTACCCGGTTCCTTGTCTTCAACATCATCTTTACTTTCTTCACCACCCGATCCCAGCACTTCCTCCTTACCCGGTTCCTTGTCTTCAACATCATCTTTACTTCCTTCACCACCCGATCCCAGCACTTCCTCCTTACCCGGTTCCTTGTCTTCAACTTCAATCTTTACTTCCTTCACCACCCGATCCCAGCACTTCCTCCTTACCCGGTTCCTTGTCTTCAACTTCATCTTTACTTCCTTCACCACCCGAATCCCAGGCACTTCCTCCTTACCCGGTTCCTTGTCTTCAACTTCATCTTTACTTCCTTCTCCACCCGATCCCAGCACTTCCTCCTTACCCGGTTCCTTGTCTTCAACTTCATTTGTACTTTCCACATAACACATTCCCAGCATCTCCAAACAATATTCTTCATATGACAACGTTTTCCTGGTCTCTTTTGTTCGCATAAATCGGTCGGCCTCATAATGCAGATAACCGTTGTACAACCTTTCCCTGACGTCTTCGTCAAAGTGTAGCTTCTTCAGATTTCGAGATCTGCATAAAATAACACATGTAACAAACATTATTTATACACCATGCATATTCCAGTTAATAACAATTGTGTTTATCTCTACCTCTTCCATTAAATAAAATCTTACAGCTTTCTTTATATATCATGATCAAGAAAAAGACAGTACTTACTTATCATGACACATGCAGATATCATGAACAATAAATCTGAATCGAAAAACACGACCACTACATGCTGTACTCAGCAAAACTTTTGCATAAGTAGCAACATAGTCATAATCAGTCAATACTCAATGTATATATTGGAACAACAGAACCACCACATTTATATAATGCTTAATAGTATACCTTGCCGCCTCGGGTGACATTGATAAATGAGTAGGAAAAGGGATTTCCTTATCTGCTTCAAGTTCTTCATTACTTCCCGCCTCACCAGATTTGCAGCACAATCCCACAAAATTCTTCATAAGATATGGTTTTTCTGATCTTATTTGTTCTTAGCTCCCCGCTCTTCCTCGTGATCAACATAGTTGTCGTACATCTTTCGAAGTTCATGCTCTTTGAAATGTCGTCCATTGTGGGTTTCAGATCTGCATAAAACATAAACTTTCAAGACACATAAGATATACACCATGCATGCCGGTAGAAATGTGTTCGGCCTCTCTGTAAGTCTACCATAAATGGGTAACACAGCGATTCTTTACGGTTCAGAAGCGGTTTCATGAGGGAACATGGTACAATATGAAATTAACACAAAGGGGAGTATTAAACATGGTACGCTTACCCAGAAAGTCTTTGTCTTTTATCTCCATTAGCCATTTTCAGCCGTGAGACCGCCGGTGATGGAGGCTGTGTTGATGGGGTGTGGTGTGGGGTTACTGTTGAAGAAGCAGCTCCTCTCACTAGGAAACTAAAGAGACGTTGCTATTCCTCTTTCAATCTTCCGTTTATTTTGGCTACTAAAAGTCCTAAAAGCGTATAAATGAGTTAGTCTCTACACGTGTTGACACTATTTTTTATTGTTTAAAATGTTTTATGGTGGCATATATTTTAAAATCCATTAAAATTTAAAATTACAATTTGATTTGGAAATGTGTAATAAAATAAGAGAAAAAAGGGTGATGCTCCTGTCAACCAATCACACCCCATGCATCTAATTATACCACACTTTTATTTTGAAAAAGTTTTAATGATATGGTAGATTGTTTGCTTTCTATTGGATGACAGTGTAAAAACTAATTTACACTGTCAATGCATATCCATTAAACCCTAAAATCAAAAGAGTGTATTTAAGGAATATTGTGTTTGCTAGTATGTTGTAAACAAGATTAAAAATATTGATAAATTTTTAAAAGTGAATGTGAAAACATTTATTATTATATAAAAAAATAAATACATTAATAATTATTCAACAAATGTTTAAATGTAAAAGAGATCAAGTAAGAATAAAATTATTTACTATATTTTTTATATATAATATAAATATTGAATTTAAAATAAAAGAGATCAAGTCAAAGAATAAAATTGTTTTAAAAAATTAATTTATGAAATGATTATTTTATGTTTCATAAAAAATAATAAATAAATAGTAAATATATATCTTTTATTATTATTTTTTATTAATAATTTTATAAATATAAATAAGGTGTTGATTTAAATATTTATTAGGCTAATATTATTATCCAAAAATTATAATAAATAATAACAATTAAAATCAAATAAATATAAATATTTAATTGAGTTTCTTTTTTTAATAAGTAGCATTTCTACACATAACATGTAAAATTGAGGTAAAACGAGACAATAACAAAAACTAAAAGAAAACACATTTTATTTAAAATTTGAGAATCATTTTGCATATTTGTTTCAGATTAGAGAGAAAAAAATAATCGTGGCCACATATAGAAAAATATATTTAATTTGTTAAAAACAACCTGTTCTTATGGCGGATCTTCTGTTAATTGACAAATCAAATAAACCAGAGTAGCTTCCTCGTCAATTTGTTTATTTAGAAACCATAGTTTGTTGTTACCGAGCCAAGCTATTTCAGTTAAATATTTGTTGAAAACAGTTTATGTCACAATTTTATTTTCACAATTCTAAAATTCAACAAACGCATTGAGAATTATCGATGACAAAACAATCATCAAAGATAAAGAAAGCATTCTTAAAACATTCGGAATTGCGATTCAACCATAGAGTCAATGTCATTGACTACCAAACCAAACAAACTGCAGTTGATGTAAACATATATACTTCAAAACAAGTCTTGTATCAACTAAAAATAACTACCAAAAAACCAACATTGTAATTGTACCATATATAATACAAAAAACTAATAATGTTTGAGATTAAAGCTCCTTAAAAAACAGGCCACCACAACCAAACAAGACTAAGGATTTCTCAACGTAACGTAGAGACGTCTCGGTGGCGATGTTATTGTGAAGAACAAAATGTCTCCGGTTCCAAGATTCCTGTTTTTCGCAAACTGATACCATCCTTGCCCCATGAATTTTTCCTTTTTCAACAGTTTCTTCCTCTTCCTTTTGCAGCCAATTTCAACATAATAGTTCTTGCGAGTGTCTTCATCTATAAGTTCTATAGATCTCTGGTTCCAAAACAGGTAGTGTTTGGTAACACAGCGAGGGAAATGCTGCATGAAAAAACAAAATCCAAGCTAACTCACTTAAAACTATTTCAAATCATAATTCAAACAATAGTTATAACCAGTCTACGACATTACCAGGACATTCTTCTGCGCACTTTGACCGTCTTTCACCACTCGTTCCCAACAGTAATCATCCGGGTATTCCTCGTCACCTGATTCATCACTTTCCGAACCAGAGCTGTGAACATCCACATTTGGATCTCTCAGTTCTTTCCGAACTCGCATCTGAACAGCAGTTAATCTTTCAAATAGTCCATCATATGATTCATCAGAGGTAATCGTCTCTGCAAAATTATAGAGTACAACATTAACTAATTACTTAAAAAACGGGAAACTGCATTACATTAAAACATGATACTTACGGGTTCACACCATTTACTTCCACAACGTCTCCAACGACGCTTTTCACCATTTGCTTGCCCAACAACAAATTCAGAAGAGCTGTACACAGAACCCTAATAAACTTACCATCCACATAATATCCCAAAATACAAACCTAACGCATATTTAAAATTTTAAATACCGTAAAATCTAAATCAACTGTTCCAAACAAATGTAGATTATAAAAAAAAATGCAAAATAACAGAGTTTCCTTCAATGGGCCGATTACAGATCAAAACATAAACAATGTACTGGAACTGGATAACTACAACAACACATACATTTTTGAAAAAAGAAACAACAATCAAAAAATGGGTACCAAACATCTACCATGCAAAACGAAATATAAACATTTCCTTCAATGGGACTACAGATCAAAAATATAACAGTTGTACTGGATAACTACAATAACACCTACATTTTTGAAAAACAGACAACAACCAAAAAAATGGGTACCAAACATCCACCATGCAAAACGAAATATAAACATTCACTACTTCCGATCAACGTCAACACCTACACGTACCTCTTATCCTCTACTATCGGCACAGGGGTAGACATAGTAGGGCTGGAGAAACCGGATTTCAAACCTCCTTTGCGAACGGACGGACGGAGAGCCTCTGCAACTTCTGCAACTTCTATTTGAGGATAAATGCAAAAAGTTCTATTTGTAGGCCCAATATGTTCCTAAAAAGTTTTTAAAAAACTGTTGGGATTCTTTAATATATATATATATATATATATATATATATATATAGTATATATATATATAGTATATATATGTATATATATATATATATATATAGTATATATATATATATATATATATCAGTTAAAAGGTACTCCACTGACAGTGTAAAATAATTTTTACACTGTCATCCAATAGAAAATGATAAAGGTGTCATGTCATTTAGTTTTTTTTAAATAAAAAAATCTTTAATTAGATACATGGGTGGTGATTGGTTGACATTGTAAAAAGTATTTTTACACTGTCAGTGCATCACCCCTTTTCTCTCTCTATCTATCTCTCTATCTATCTCTCTATCTCTCTCTCTCTCTATAGTATATATATATATATATATATTATATATATATATGTGGTGTGTGTGTATATAAGCCTTCTATATATTTTATATTGTTAACAAACCTAATTTAAAACAAAAATATTTTTATATTATTGAATTTATAAAAACTTTAAAATAAAATTTATATATAACTTTCTTATGAAACAATTATAATGGATGAATAAAATAACTTTTTTTATGACCGTCATCGGTTCATCTATAAACACGCTTCACACAAAGTTGACAATCGTCAGTTGAATCTTTTACATGGTTATTACATAGTTGACCGTCATCGGTTGAATCCCTGACATGTTCCACACATATTCGGACCTCATCAGTTTCATCTGTAACATGCTTCACGCATAGTTAACCGTAATCAGTTCATCTGTTACACGCTTCGCACATAGTTGACCGTCATCAGTTGAATCCCTGACATGGTTGACACATAGTATACACATATTATTGATAAAAAATATTCTCATATTTTTGTATAATAATCAATGACATATATTTGAACATATTATTTTATATGTCATCAATAAATATGTGTATACTGTATTTCATTTTATTAGCGATAAAATATTATATGTCCCATAATATATTTAAACAATAATAATAATAATAATAATAATAATAATAATAATAATAATAATAATAATAATAACTAATAATTGATAAATATTATATTTAAACAACTCACCACGTTTCAATTAACCACCTACTCCCAAAAATTGATGATAACTAACCATTTCTTTAATGATTACCCCCACTAATTTACACACAAAGAAAAATTTTGGTCAAATTTTTTTTCTATTCTTAAATTTAAATACTTAATAATAATTTAAATTAAAATAGTATTACATCCCACTAACTCATTATTATTTATCAATAAAAAATTAAAACTATTAACTATTAGTCAAAACGTCCCACTAACTCAATTCACGATCCAACCTCTATTTATATTAATTACTATTAATGATTTAAAGAAAATTTTATTAAATTAAAATATTTACCATCGTCAGTCCACACTCCCTAAAAATGAAATAAATCCCACTAAACCATTAACTCCACTTCCTAAATAAAATGATACGTATTCTATCATTAATTAATTATAAAAAAATAATGCTTTTCTAAAAAAAACTTCCTCAAAATTT